>NW_021848362.1:153927-164842 GCF_003651465.1 Formica exsecta
TATAAAAGAAGGATTTACCTCGTCAAGATTATATATACGGATTTCTTTATCTGTAGTACTGCTGACAAATAAATTATGTAACGGCGAGCATTTGATACAGGTAATGCTACCTTCGTGTCTTTCATATTCGTCGATTACGGGATCCATGAGCGTGGCATCTCCTGAAAAATTGATAAGAATAAATTTTGTTTAGAATGAAAATTTTACTTTTTTAACAGGTACAAACCTTCGATGGAAGTTACACTGTCTAAACTACATTTATAGATTCCACCACATAGTGTTCCAACGACAAATATACTAGGATGTCGTGGAGAAAAATCAAAACTCGTAATGCACAATCCTGCTTCCGCAGCGCGCTCGCGAGTACCTCCGGCGCTGCGTGGCCTAGCATTTTCCACTGGATTACGTTCTTTGACTATCTTGAATCTAAAATACGATAGACATTTGTAATTTATTAAAAAACATCGTATCTCTAAATAAATCGCGAAAAAAGAGAGAGGGAGAGAATACAGCTTGTAATACCGTTTATGCAATTGGACGGTAGTAAAGTTGGTTGTCAATTTGTGAATCAGTATATATCCATCTCTGCTGGAACTTAATAATAGGGACACGTCGTTCACTGATCTCGGTCTCCAACATACTTGAGATACACAATCGCTATGTGTACATACATGTGTGGGTGTAATAGAATCATCATTTCTAAGATTCCAGACCAACACGTCCCCTTAAAGAAAAAGATAAAAATTGTGTAAAAATGTATTAAATGTAATAAAATTTAAACTTTCCTTAATATCGTTTTTAATTCAGATTGAAGAAACTCACAATTAGACAATCCAGCTGCAAGAATAGAGGGTTCTGTTGGATGATAACATAATGTTGTGATACATCCATTTGTCTCTAAAGTTTTGGTAGGTTCATCAGTGAGATTATCCTCTATTGTTAAATTATATAATTGAATTGTAGAAAGATGATCACACCATGCTTCATGATAGATATGGCTGAGGCCTACTGCTAATGTACCACCAACTGTGCTCCATGATAGGTCACTTACTTTTATCTATAAAATGTTTGATATTAAACAGTTCATGTATATGATGTGATTATTTAATTTTATTAAAGATAGACATACCTGAGTGTCTGATTCTTTCAATGTGCTTATTTTTTTCAATATCTCTACATTAGCAGAGGTAGTTTCTGTAACATTAGGATTATAATCATCAAAAGCATTGCTACCATAAGCTTCGTCAAGGACTTCCAGGATTCCCGGAGTAACTTTTTTTAGAAATTCTGCCAATTTGTCATAATCTACTTGCATGTCTGTATTCTGTTTATTTATTGTCTGAATCTAAAAATATAAAAAGTAATATTGCATAAAGAATCACAAAATGCAACATATAACAGTAATAGTATTTATGATATAAAATTAGTTATTTAAAATAAGTATTGAAGCAATAATAATTTAGAAGTCTTTAATATGTAAAAATTAAGTACACAAGATAAACACTATTTTATAGTATTTAACAATGTTTTATTCACAATCTCTATACCATTCACAATATTCATAATTTATAAAGCACTTCTTATTTATTAAATATATATAAATTGGATCAAACTCTGAAATTTAATAAAATATAGCATTTTTTATAACAAGAGATACCCCAATGCTCCTTGTATCTGCGGTTTGCGTATCATCAGCAGTATAAACTATTTCTGTGGTTTGAACATTTGCGGATGTTTCTAATCTGGAAAAATAAATGCATACAATGTGTTTAATTATCAATTAAAACAAAAAAAGTGTTAAAACGATTTAAAATAATACAAATGGTAAAATAACATACTTCGTTGTAGACAATTCCGAATTGAAACTCACAACGTCAAAGGACTTGGTATTAAACATTTTTCAATAGAATAAATCTTTTCACACCTATCTCTTTTGTTTTAAAATTTAAATATGCATTTATTTATAAATATGCAAGAAACAAAAGTATTTCAGATTACACTCTGCGATTGATTATTTGAGCTGTCTTTAGGCTACTCGTCTCTTTCGTTTTAAAATTTAAATATGCAAGAAACAAAAGTATTTCAGATTACACTCTGCGATTGATTATTTGAGCTGTCTTTAGGCTACTCTGAGTTCTGGGACTTGAAACGCTGTACTGAATTATATAGTACATTTAACAGAATATCAGCTGAGAGATAGAACTGCTCTCGCCATCTATGCATTAAAGATAATAACTACTTGATACATAAATTCTACATCTACAAAGTGATGTTTTTCTTTAACAGATAATATAGATTATGGAAACAATTATATTGTTAGACTCCAGATGTTTGAACATCAATGAAATATTATTAAAAAGTAATTTCGAACTAAATCTTTTAATCTTTCAAACTAATTTCTTTTTTTTGGATCAATGAAAAGTTAACATATGTACCTCTTGCAGTGTAAATTAATTTTGTAAAAAGTAGTTCTATTATTTAAAAGAGAGATGAAATTTATATATTTGTGTATGTTTGTGTCAATTATATATCAATTCAAAGAATCTATTTATTAGCTTTTTTACATTTATGATTTTTAAATTATTGCACAATATATCAAATACAATAATCAAATACAATAGTACCCAGACAGCACAAAACGTCCTCAGGATCATCCTGAATATGTCCAGGATGGTTCAGGATATTTGTAGGATGTTTTAAGATATTATTATAAATATATTTTATGAAAATTTAATATGCATACATGATTACTTTCGGTTATGTAGGCTATTTAATATAATTTAGAAATTTTAAGTATTGTAATAAGTATTAATGTCCTATAAATGTCCATTGGATAACCCCTGGATGTCTGTAGGATATCTGCCCTGTCTATTACCCAGACAGCACAAGGATGTCCTTAGGACGTCCAAAGGGCATCCAATATAATAGACAGGGCAAATATCCTACAGACATCCAGGGGTTATCCAATGGACATTTATAGGACATTAATACTTATTACAATACTTAAAATTTCTAAATTAAATTAAATAGCCTACATAACCGAAAGTAATCATGTATGCATATTAAATTTTCATAAAATATATTTATAATAATATCTTAAAACATCCTACAAATATCCTGAACCATCCTGGACATATTCAGGATGAACCTGAGGACATTTTGTGCTGTCTGGGTCACTATGTAGAAAAAGCAAAATCTCGCAAGCTTACAAATATATGTTTAATACTACAAACACAATAATGAGATATTAAAACAGTGACATACGCGAGGTTAGGATATCTGTCATATGTGCAGTAGGCAATGTATAAAAACGTTCTGTTAAAATATTTTTATTATTTATATATGGGTTTATTTTTTGTATATATATATTTTTCCTGTTGTTTGCTATCCGTAAACAATTAATAATTGTACTCTTTCGAAATTAAAATTCCACATATATCACGACATCGTGAGATTTTACGTGCAAAAGAGTACCGTACAATTATTAAATGTTTACAGACAATATATCATACATAAAACACAGATATACAACAAAAAAACCATATATAAATAAAAACATTCTAACAGGTCGTTTTTATATATTGCTTACTGCATACATGACAGATATCCTAACCTCATGTATGTCACTATTTTAATATCTTATTATCAGTTTTCAGTATCAAACATATTTGTAAGTTTACGAGATTTTGCTCTTCGTACAAAATGACATTGGGTAAGTATTCTTTGCTAATGTGATAGAACTTGGGTACTTTAGTAATGTGGGACAGTTCTTATTGTTAAATATAAATAATAAGACATTACAATTAAAAACGAGTATTTTCTGTTATATCTTCTTAGCTTATAATACAAGAGTATGTATATGTAACATAAGTCTAATAATTTTCAAGTCATTAATCAATTTCTTTTATTTAGAGTGAGATCTTTACGCTAGAAATAAATCATTTTTGGGTCTACGTGTGCTGGGATAACTATTGTACAAGTACAGTATGAGGTGATGTTTTTAAGTATTGTGTTTTCTGACTGTTCGTTTAACCTAAAGAAAGACTGAATTGTGATGATGACAATTATGCTGGTAAGATTGCTTTACAAGATCTTAATGTCACGCTACCTATTTATATTATATCATGTTTATTTTCATATTAAGCAGGCAAAAGTAATAACTCGGCACTAATTTGCAAACCAAGAATCCAGCTTGCATCGAATGTCTGGAGGGAATCCATTAACAAAGCACGAGAATCTTTTAAGCGAGAGTTCAATATTATAGTCTCCGCTAATAGAATCTTGTGATCTGTAATGGAATGATCAACGCTCATTCATTAACTTGCAGTGTCTGTTGAAGCAATAATGATTTTGTACTGTTGACGTGTTAGAAGATTGAATATGAAGATTGAGTTTGAAGATTGAACATTTATATCGCTATTCAGTTAGTGAATATATCAACGAAGACAGTGCTTTGGCATATTATATCCAAATATGGCATATTGTAATATTTATATTATTATACATATTATATATATCTCACAAAAGAAAAATCTTACAACATTTTGTTCTTAACCGATTTATCAGCATTACAATTACATTGCAGTGTACATATGAACACATTATTTTTCAGAGAAATAATCTTGTATCAATATGATAATTATATTTATAATAATTAAAAAATACTTGAAGGTTTACATATATGTACTATCACATATAATGCATATACATATGTTGAAATATGGAATTATTAGAAATATTAGAATAGATATATTTATATATTTGTGTATCGGTGTATTTCATATGGTGAACGAAAAATTTTACCGCACTCTTTCGCACTTGAAATCTTACGATGCCGTGACATACTTGAAATTTTAAGTGCGAAAGAATACGGTATAATTCTTCATTGTTCACCATACGAAATACACCGATATACAAATATATAAATATATCTATTCTAATATTTCTAATAATTCCATATTTCAACATATGTATATGCATTATGTGAGACAGTACATACATGTAAATCTTCAAGTATAATTATTACAATATAATTATCATATTGATACAAGATCATTCTTTGAAAAATAATGTATTTATATGTACACTGCAATGTAATTGTAAAATTGATAAATCGGTTAAAACAGAATGTTATAAGATTTTTCTTTTATGATATAGATAATATACATATATAATATATACATATATAATACATATATAATAATATATATATTACAATATGCCACATTTGCATATAATATGCCAAAGCACTGTCTTCGTTGATATATTCACTAACTGAATAGCGATATAAATGTTCAATCTTCAAACTCAATCTTCATATTCAATCTTCTAACACGTCAACAGTACAAAATCATTATTGCTTCAACAGACACTGCAAGTTGGTGAATGAGCGTTGATCATTCCATTACAGATCACAAGATTCTATTAGCGGAGACTATAATATTGAACTCTCGCTTAAAAGATTCTCGTGCTTTGTAAATGGATTCCCTCCAGACATTCGATGCAAGCTGGATTCTTGGTTTGCAAATTAGTGCCGAGTTATTACTTTTGCCTGCTTAATATGTTTTTATATGATTTATATATTTTTTATCGCAAATAATATATTTATTTTTATATAACAAATGTAACAAAATAATATTTCGCTGATGTCTAAAAGAATTATTTTTTTAAATATTTATTAATTACTTAATCATATATGTATATAAACTTATAAGATCTTCGGTAAAATGAATAAATGATTAATGCGTGACATACATACATGATTCCAAACATGTTTCACAGATGCGTTTAAAAGTCAGATCACATGATAAGTATATATAATATCTTCAAACTTAATGTACATTCTGATCTCTGTTGAACAGCATTATTATTCCATGAAAAACTTTTACATTAATGTTATGAGAGTAATATTATTTCTCTCAATATATTATAAAAATAGTATTCTCTTTCTTTCTATTCTCTATTCTCAACAATCTTGACAAACATTTTTGTCAAACATTTCTTGCTATAAATGTAATATTTTTAAAAATATATCTTGTGTATAACAATAATACTATTTATATAAATGAATATTAATCGTGTACAATAGAGAATCTTATTTCAAATTATTAGCTGCCCAGACAGCACAAAACGTCCTCAGGATCATCCTGAATATGTCCAGGATGGTTCAGGATATTTGTAGGATGTTTTAAGATATTATTATAAATATATTTTATGAAAATTTAATATGCATACATGATTACTTTCGGTTATGTAGGCTATTTAATATAATTTAGAAATTTTAAGTATTGTAATAAGTATTAATGTCCTATAAATGTCCATTGGATAACCCCTGGATGTCTGTAGGATATCTGCCCTGTCTATTACCCAGACAGCACAAGGATGTCCTTAGGACGTCCAAAGGGCATCCAATATAATAGACAGGGCAAATATCCTACAGACATCCAGGGGTTATCCAATGGACATTTATAGGACATTAATACTTATTACAATACTTAAAATTTCTAAATTATCCTACATGTATGTCCTGGATGCCCTTTGGACGTCCTAAGGACATCCTTGTGCTGTCTGGGTGTAATTACAATTAGTATTTGACTATTTTGTGTTTAATTATTAATATTTTGTTATTTGATTATGACGGTCAAATGGTTTAAATCTATGCAACTAAAACTATTTCGCCACGATATATTTCTCCCTGAGCAATTCGCCTCTTACAAATATTTTCAATCATACTTCAGTTGATAAATGCACTTTTATTCACAGATACCGCGCTTGCAGAATAATCCGTTTGCGCAAGAACATAAAATGAAATGGACATCCTTAAGTTCTAATTGCATATCATTTGGATAAGTATAATTAGCCGTAATAGTATCAGCGTTTACTCGGCATTGTTCGCCCTTCTGTTGAAACGGCATACAGTACGGTACGGAGTACCTTGAAGGTCCTAAAAATACATAATATTGAACACATTGCTGTCAAAATCTTGGAGATGTCGATCTTTAACTGAAAGTATATATCTAAGTATAATAATATAGGCACTTACAAATTTTCAACTATTATAATTTTTTTGATAAAGCTATCTTATGTGAATTAAATGTATACAAATATTAACATAAAAAATACGTCCCTATGAATTTGGAAAGCATCTTTTAGTACAAGAAAGAAAGGAGACACAAACCTAATAAACAGCAATAACTTGATGTACATTCCGAATTAGTTGTACATTCAGTAGACAGAGGGTCGAATGTAGGAATGGCCGGAACTGTCCCTGCTAAGATGACAAGTAAAAGTGTACTTAACACCAGCGACATAATTGCTTGATAAACTGTGGAAAATAGAAAATTATGGTATAAAATAGTTCTTCAAATTAAACTTACAAGAAAAATACAAGAGAAAGAGAAAGATGCTTATCAATCATTGTATTATTACCTATTGCACACTGTCAAGGATTTTTAATATAACAATAAATACAGAGTGTCCGGTAAAGATTGTGCCAACGCTCGTGAGCGGGTAGAGCACAGTAATCTGAACAAAAAAGTCCTGTAACATTTTTTTATATAACGCGTAATAAAGGAATTATTATTGAGTAAAGTCTGGCCAATCAGCGCCAACCTTTAGCCGGGCGCACGTCAGTGAGCCCCGCGCTGTGATGTGTGCGCCGCCGCATACTATCAGGCGGGCGGCTTACCGACGTGCGTCCGGCTAAAAATCGGCGCAAATTGACCAGATTTTACTCAATAATAACTCCTTTATTAAGCGTTATATAAAAAAATGTTACAGGACTTTTCTGTTCAGTTTACTGTGCTCTAGCCGCTCACGAGCGTTGACACAATCTTTATCGGACACCCTGTATATAATAGTATTTTTCGTACGTAACGCTTGAAAATCATTATATGTTTCATAAAAAAAAATATGTGTTTCTTCTTTTTTCTTTTCTTGCCATTTTTTCTTAATATATTACATTTTTGACATAAAATAATATTGAATTTAAAAACGCGTAAAATTTTTGAATTTCTTAAAATTTTTAATTAATTAAAAAAGAGTACATATACAAATAAGATTTATAATTCTCACTCATTGTAATTTCTTTCTTGATTTTTATAATGATCGGTTCATCGTAATGCGGCGATTATGTTTACATGAACGTCACGTATAAACGCGGAATCGAATACAAATTATATCGAGCGTTGACACAATCTTTACCGGACACCCTGTATATAATAGTAAAATAAATATATGTATAATATAAAATATAAAGTGCATTTAGAATATAAATAATAAAGTTTCATGGGATTATGCATTTTTAGATTATGTTTTTGTATAATAATTATTAATTATTGTCCCAGAAAAGAATATCCGGAAATGTAATGCGCATGCAATACGTAGGTCGAATTTGTATCTGATTTAGACGTTACTCATACTCGAGCGGCCATGAAATTCTACATATACTTTTCTGTACAGCATTGTCATTTCTGTTTAATGACACTTATTTTTACGATTCAAAAAACGGATAAATTATAATACACTATATTAGAAATAGAAACTTTTATATATTTATTAACACAATTAGTTTGTTTTTCAATTATAATGATTGTTATGAAGTAAAGAAAACTTAAAAAAAATAATGAAACTGTTATTTAAATAATAAAGTTAAGTAATATTTCTTATTTAAAAATCTTTCTTTATCGAACTGCTATTCAATAGTAAATAAATAAATGCGAAATTATTATATTGTCGAATTGAATTAAATTAAAAAAGCCATTATCAAAAAATTGGTGACAATGTTAGATAAAAATCTTTCGTGGAATTTTTTCCTGAATTTTCACAAAAATCGGTCGTGATTTTTCACTATGCACGTTCATAAATTTTCGATTGTATTTACATTGTTTGTATTATCGCGAATAAAAAGGAATATTGCTCACCAATATTTTCAAACACGGAAACAAGCACAAACATATATATTACAAACCTGCTGTTATTTCACGATCCACACTTATCGCGCACTGCACAGCATATGATCTCATGAACTGGTGAACGCATTGTTTTATACCTCCGGCTCCGCGTTCAAATTGTTAAGGATGTATATCCGCAGGTTAAGTTGATAGCAATGGCAAACCTAGAACAAAATTTTTGAAACTTTGTTATTATCGGCGGAATACATGTATTAATAAAATAATAAAATAATAGTTATTTCGTAGATTTAGATAGTTTGTTGTGAAAGAAAAGGAGCAAAAGCGACGCGAGAGATGATCAAGCAAATATGTAAATAAGCGATAAAATTAGTCTTAAGAGGAAAAACAAGGATCTTAATAAGTTTCTTACATTATCGTAACGTTTTTTTTTATCTTTAGATTCTCTCTCTCTCTCTCTTTGCGGTTTTTCTCTAATATGTTATTATAAATATAAAATGCAATAATTGTAATACTTTTGCGTTATACAAGTGAGAAACACTTTTCTATGCATCTATCACGCATCTACCGGCATTGATTTAAAAAATGTTTACATTTTAAATTGAAAGTTTGCTTAATCGATTATCGGAAATAAATTAAACATATACTTTCACTTTATTTACAACAACTTTTAGAAATTGCCAATATAAAAATAATATCACGCAATATATATATATATATATATATATATATATATATGTGTGTGTGTGTGTGTGTGTGTGTGTGTGTGTGTGTGTGTGTGTGTGTGTGTGTGTGTGTGTGTGTGTGTGTGTGTGTGTGTGTGTGTGTGTGTGTGTGTGTGTGTGTGTGTGTGTGTGTGTGTGTGTGTGTGTGTGTGTGTGTGTGTGTGTGTGTGTGTGTGTGTGTGTGTGTGTGTGTGTGTGTGTGTGTGTGTGTGTGTGTGTGTGTGTGTGTGTGTGCGTGTGTGTGTGTGTAATTATATCTTTTTAAATTTAAAATACAATATTTATCGTAAATTTTTACAAAGTGTAAAATATATGCTGAAATGTGTGTGATAAATAATTAACAGAAATTAATATATATTTTTATAATATTGATTATATAATTGTGTTAATGACGATTCTCTATTAAATTATGTCATGGTAATAGATGATGATGTATTTCTAGAAGATAAAAGTGGTTGCTCGATCGTCGATTAAGATAAATAATTTTTCCAACCGCTACGTCATTGTTATTATAAATATACTTAATAATGAGCAGCTAATTGGACAATTCGAAGCCTGTTTACAAGACATTGAAGAATCACATATTGACCATTACGTAATCAAGGATTCGGAATTTCCAAGATGCAAATAAATTCATTAATGCATGGAAAATGCGTTTCTGGGAAATTTCATGATTTGTCGAGTATTTTTTTGCAAAATAAATTATCCTCCTCTAGCATTCTATTATTAAAATTAAGTGTAATTATAATTTGTATTAAAATGCTATTGCCATCAGTTTTTCTTTATCATGTATACAGGGTGTCCCCAATTTAAATGTCAAAACTTTAGGAGCGTGTAGGGGACCGATAAACTAGTGTATGTGTCCATATTTTTAAACTGTATTATTACTTATTTTTATCGATCTGCAATAAGCATATTAAGATATCATAAAGATAAATATTTCTTCGTCTATCACTTTCTATTTCTAGATTTAGAAAAAGGAGAAAAATTCATATATATTAATTATACATATATTTATATTTGATTATATATAGACTTTTTTCCGAGATTTTGAGCGTTATCAGATGTGACCAAATATGAACTACGCAATGGCCGCGTTCAGCAGAGAAAACCGCTTAGTAGTAATCGAATGTGATTGGTTCTTACTTTTAGAACCAACGAATCAACGTCGAGTGTTGACAAGACGATAACTGAGCGCTTTCTCTGCTGAACGCAGCCTATGAGAGTTGCGCTTTTCACCAGGATTGTCCTTGCCATTGGCTGTCGCTAGTTAACGATACC
>NW_021848362.1:165135-171320 GCF_003651465.1 Formica exsecta
TAATTGCCACTACAAGAATATTCAATAAAAAATGGGGGGTTCCATTTAAGAAAATATCGATCACATTGACTTGGCCTTGAAAAGGTCACTCAAGGTCAAGTCCATATTTTCATCATGTGTCGCCCTCTGAACCCTACAACTTTTGTATAAAACATTTTTTTCCATCTTGCTTACTTTACGAGATATTTGCGTGCGTTGATTAAAATGACTCACCCTGTATATGTACCTGTGGGCAGAGCGCGGTAATTATACAGGAAAGATCAGCCGCGACATAAATATGTATATATCACGTTGCAAAACATTTATCCTTATTTGTGTAATTATGTAATTTTGTGACGTAGAAATTATTTTATATTATATATATTAGATATTATAACTATATATAATAACTGTATATAATAACAAATTAACATATTTCTGCATGCATTCAAAAATAATTAGAAAAATAATTTTTAATTAACGTTTTATAAAATATTCTAGTTTAAATAAAAAATTTCGTTCAATTTATATTATATATGCGTGATATCAGTACATGGTAATATATCGTGTTTAATTTTTTGATATTCTTAGATATTATATATAGATATCGTATATGACATATTATATATGTTCTGTGTTCTTCGCTGCAGAGGTACAATCTGCTTAGGGTCTGTCATACTTCAAATAAAAAATCTACTTGCGATCTGACAGATCCCAAGTAAAATTTAAAATATCTAGTTGGAGTCTGTCATATCCCAATAAACAAGTAAAAAAATCTATTTGGGGTGTCTGTCAGATTCCAATAGTATATCATCTGTCCTTTTCTGCTATCCGAAGTTAGCCGAAACATCGAGCTCATATATACGCGATTTTTGCTTGTGTGCGTTATCCCCTCTACTACAGCTGCGTGTTGCTAGAGTAGGCTCCATTCTGGCATTACTACTGGCTACTGGCTATAGACCGACGATAACTGGAAATAACCTCGCATCCGCATGCGAGGCAATTTGATGCATTCGTTCGGTATTATGTAGTCGCCAGACTATAACTATTTATAAAACCAGCTCGCGGACGGAGCATGCCCTTTAAGATGGTAGAGCAAACATTACTCGTGGCAAATCGGATATATTTGGTCATTGTCTCTTTTAGAATCTGTTAAAATTTTCGAAACATTCTTTCTCAAATGGAGCAGTCTTGTTCGTGAGAATTTGACAACAGCCAGAACGTCTAATTGAACATGGTAACCTTAAAAAATTAATTCATTTACAGTATATTTTATGTATTTCTTAAAGTTATGCTCTTTGTCATGTTTGTTTTTTACTTACTCTCTATATGATGACAGAGTGTTATACATATATGACCTATATATTTCTTTCAGGCTTTGTTAGGAGCACAATTAGTCATCACTCTTGTAATGGTCAGTGTTATACAAAAATTAAGTCTACATTTTTCTTTCGCAAGATGGATCTTGTGTTCTACTGGGTATGTATTTGCATGCATTTGGATACTTACAAAAAACAAGTTGTGGACAGATTTTTTAGTAATGTACTAAAATCTATCATTACTTTTTTTCATTTGCACAGATTGATACGATATCTGTATCCGACAGATCAACAACTTAGAACATTGGCTGGCGTGCCGAAGGAGAAACCAAAGAGAGGAAAACACAGTGAAAATGGCAAAGTGGGAGATGTGTTTCATATTCCTAGAAATCTAGATATTCAGCTTGAAAGTGCAAAAGTGACAGCGCTTGATATTGTGCACTTAAAATATTATATGGAATATCAATGGCTGCTGGATTTCTCTCTATATGCTTCTATTGTTTATATACTGACAGAGGTTAGTGTGCTTATTAATCACAGCTCATCTAATACTTGGATACCTATATATGTGTGTGTGTGTGTGTGATATGAATATATCTTTTTCTATATAATTAGTTTATTAATTAATGTTATATTTATAACTCATATAGTGTATATTTTGTAATATTATCTACATTCTTTTTTTTATTGTTTACAGGCATATAATTACTTATATCCAATCAAAGATGAGATTAATCTCAGTGTACTGTGGTGTTTGGTAGTTCTGGGTTTTGCATTGTATCCTTTGGATTAAAATCACTATTAGAGAATCTTAAATGTTTCATATTTAAGATAAAAAATTATAGGAGACAGAAAATGTGTAGCTTTGCTTTCCTTATATAATTTATAGTAAAGTGCTACTTTCCCTCTGGGTACAATATTTCAAAGGAGAGGAAAGTGTAGGTGAAAGATCTACATGTATTGTTACTGGATTTGCGTACCTTCTCATTGCTATGATGGTGCTTATAGTTGATGAAAATAAATTGGAAATTGGCTTGGAAAAGGCATATACAAGTTTCAATCATAGCGCTTCTCGATTTTTAGATACTCAAGGACTTTCTTCCACGTGAGTTGATTACATAATTCATCATTACTAATGATTTTATTGGATCTTTATTGGTTACTTGTATAATAAACAGAATATTCTTAATGAGAGGATACTCTAGTAACAGATTTTTATTTTTCATGTAATTACACATGTATTTACTAACAGTAAATAACATAATTAAAAGTTTAATACAGTATAAAATAATGTACATATAGTTTAATATAACACTAGCTTTTACTTATTAACTTATTTAATAAGAATAGATGTTGGAAATTATATAATAATTATTTTTAACCTTATTAATAATTATTTGATCTTTTTTTTTATAATGTTATTTAATAAATATGGAGGACTTATATTTAATATAGGGGGCCAGCTTCAAAAATAGTTGTAAAGTTCTTCCTTGCCATATGGTGTGGTCTATTGGGATCGTTATACACTTTCCCAGGATTAAGGGTATCAAAGATGCATTGGGATACATTGAGGTTACAATAAACTTTATTCAGTTCAATCAATATTGAATGCTGATTATATATTATATATGAAAATAATTGCAGGTATTATAAAGACTACAAATTATTATTGTTAATAGCGAATATCAGCTATGTCTCACCATTACTACTGGTGAGCTTATGGATTACACCTATCAGCAGGGATTATTTGACTGTTCGAATATTTAATGGTATGACTAGTCCACTGTAAGTCAACATATATTATATATCTAAATCAAGTTAGATAAATATAAAAATTAATTAAAGATTTTTTATTATAGAATGACAGCTGCAAGTTTTGACAGTATGAGATTGATTATTATCGTCGTTGCTGTTTTATTAAAGATTGTACTAATGCCAATATATTTGCAATCTTACTTAAATCTTGCAATTCAAAGATTAGAAATTCAGAAAAAAGAGGCTGGTAGAATAACTAATGTTGACTTACAGAAAAAGGTATATCATAATGGTTGTATAATTTACAATGTCATATAATAAAAATAGTAATTATATTAAAAAAGAGAGTTTTCTCTCCTATAAATATCTAATAAAAAACGAGTTTTATTTTATATATTACAGATTGCAGCTGTATATTATTATCTATGTGTAGTTGCGCTACAATTTATTGTTCCAATAATTATGTGTTTATTTTTTACATTTCTGTACAAAACGCTCGGTAAGAAAAATGTTTTTTATGAAATATACAACATGCAATAATGCCCCTGTATTTCTTGTTGAATTAGGTGGTTTTACTTGGGAAGGTATCTTAAAAGGGACGCTAGAGGAAGAGTGTCCAGCGGACGAATTACCGAAATTACATTTGTCTACAATTAGCAATGATAATACTGATAAGACTGTTGTACAAACTGCTGAAGAACTTCAACTTGCATTAAGTTCATTGAAGCAGGTGATATATCTCTATATTTGAGAAAAATATTAATGATATAATGTTTATAAAAAATGTGATAATATTAAATCTGCGATGTTTTATAATTGTTGCTTTCCATTTACATCAAAACTCAGATAATTCTCACTTGCGTTCTCTCTCACTCGCATGTATGCTACGTGATGTAAATGGAAAGCGACTAATATAAAAGAATATATCTTTTTTGTTACAGATCTTTACCACAGATGTTTACAGAGGTATCTTAGGATTGGCAACATGGTGGAGTTGTTTTGCGTTATTTGCGACTAGCGCTATGGGCATGTTTTATCAATCGTATTTCTCCAGCATATGAAGAGATCTAGGAGAAAATCCAGACATCACACAAATCTCCATTATTTCACAAATCAGTCATTTATTAGAATCATAGCATTGTCCATTCAAATATATATTTTCAGACTACCAATTTTAACATATGCCTATGGTCAAATAATTAGGATGACAGCTATGATGTATAATGTAAGATTTTGTAATACATATATGGCAATAAATATAATATCGCAGTTGTATTATAAATAAGGACTTGAAACTTAAAATCTCGCTCGTATTAAAAATGTTATTAGTATATTAACATGCTATTTATACGGTATACAGGTAAAACAGTGTTAAATTAGTAATGTTCATGTTTTTTTGTAGTACAAACAATCACTGTAATGATTCTATTTCACGAATTTCATGTAATAGAGAGAAATAAAACCGTTACCAGTGAAATACTTAACACTATCGTCTACTTGATTGCAATTAATACTCATCGTGCGGCTACATTGTTGTCGTGTTAAGCATTTTGAAAGCAACTTTCTCCATTATCAATGATCTTAATCTCGATGAAAATAGTTTTCGAACTTGAAATTCCGGTTTCCACTTATATAGCGTAAAAACAATTAGTTTTCTGTTATATAAAGCTTTTATCGTTCCATGATTTTTGTCTATCATATTTTAAGAAAACTGTTATTTGTCATCTGATTGCGATTCACGAATTGTTTAATATCGGTATCCTGGAGAAAGTATCTGCTACAATGATGTCGATCGGATGCTACTCACGTTTCATGCCAATTGCTTCCGTGGTATATAGCTCCCCACAGAATTTCTTGGCATCGTAATACCATCGTGATTCTCGCCGACGATAATACTGTGCTTCTATTATACGAATATCACATTAAGAGATAATTTGTATAGTTTTTCATAATGTTGGTGAGTAACGAATAGCAGATTATGATGTAAAGAAAATTTAAGAGTATATTGTTTTGTATCGTAAATCAAATATATTAGCTTTACATGCGCTTCATAATTTTTACAAGAGAGGTTGTATAATAATTTTATAGTCAGTTTTTAATATTTTATAAAGTGTTGCTACTTTTATCAATTCGAATCAATGAGAATAATTGTGACATATTAGGGGAAAAAATATATATGTACATTAATTAAATGAAAAATATATGACATTTTTAAAATGATAATTGATAGGAGTGTCAGCGCTCTCTCTCTCTCTCTCTCTCTCTCTCTCTCTCTTTCTTCTGTTACACAAGCTACCCTTTTTTTAAGATTTTATAATTGGCTATTACACATTCAATGTTAAAGAATATTTAAATACCATATTTATCCTCATGTCATTATTATCTCGATTGATCTTACAAAATTATAATTTGCAGAAACACGCGATTGTTGTCAGTGCATTGTGTTACCTCGTCATAGCTGAGCCACCCGTTCAAGCTGTAAAGCCGAACGTAATAGGAAGTTCCGAACAACATACCTCTTTCAGTTTTATCCGACCGGGATTAACGCAAACGTCGTTCGCATTCAACGGGCCGAGCTCTCATCAATCTTTCGCATCTAGCATCAGCAATCCTCAGTTAGCGCAAAAAGTTTTGCCAAGTTTAGCGCATGCCTTCGCCTACAGAAATCCTGGCTTAGGTTCGTGTTTAAAAAATACTATATCCAATTCTTTTTTTATTACGATGATAATATAACTTTGTACAAAAGGTATACTAAAGATATATATAATTTTTACATATTAAATTCTATACAAATCGAAGATGGAAAAAATAAACGAAAAATTAATTTTTGAATAAATTTGCGACGGGTTGACAGAAATTTTTTAATTATAGGATATTATCCATTTGGTTCTATCGCGAATGGTGCGGTTCCGCAACAACAGATTTTTGCAGCATCTGCAACCGGGCCATTAGCTTATCAAACCGTTACAGATCCCGCTACTGCATTAGCATACATGCAGCAATTGCAGCAGCCACAACAATCATATTTGCATGCATATCAACCGAATACTGTTTACCAGTTGCAATTAGCGCAATTGCTTGCTCTTAGACAAGCACAGCTTGCGCAAGCTCAACAAGGACAATTACAAGCGG
>NW_021848362.1:171340-183094 GCF_003651465.1 Formica exsecta
TTCAGTCAGAGCAGGTAATTTTTATATTATATATAAAAATAAAAATGGAAATTAAAATAAATGTCACACAATATTAGTGACAACATCGGATTTTTCTGTCTCTATTTAAATTATAAATAAAATTGTCTATTGCTGTTAAATTATTTTACATAGAGAAAGATAATAATTATCGTATGTATGTGTGCGATGTATTAAGTATGATTTTTGTTAATAGTAACTGTACACAGGTGCCTGAACAAATTCAGTTACAACGACAAGAGCAGCAACCAGAACGACAGCAAAATTTGTTAGGAATCGCTTACTCGTCTTCCCCATCTGTAGCGCATGTAAAGGTTTCCGGAAATGGATACAAGTTCAACTTTTAATGCTAAGATATAATATTTATTGTTTCATACTGTATATAACACAAAAATAATTCTTATTTATACAGGGTATCTCACAATCTCCGTACAATATTTTAATAGCGTATTCTAGAGGCAAAATGGAGTATATCAGCTGACCGTTGCATATAATATTAATACACATAAGAAACAATAAAATTAGCTGTGCAGTAAAAATCAATATTACCTGACTTGTAAAATCAATGACAGATGACAGAGATCGGTATGCATGTATATGTAGTTACGGATCTGAGCGCGCGAGCTCTACGCGATATCATTGGCAAACTTTGATCGTTTATAACTCAAAAACTATTGCAGCCTCAAAATTTTTGTATTAGAATTTTTGACTCTATTTTATCTCTAGAATACACTATTAAAGTATTGTACGGAGGTTGTGAGGCACCCTGTATAATTTCTAAAACATATACTTGCAAAACACGAGCGCATTGATATTTATTATAAAAAGATTTTACAAATAAGAGAATTTACATATATATTTTGCATACTCAAGTACTTCGTATAGCGATCAAGCATAATATTTAACAATCACTCACTATAACTATTTCATAGGAATAAAATTAATCAATCTATACAAAATTTATAGATTTTTTTCTTCACTCTTAATAAGATTTTCAAGCTCTTTATAGGCGTGATATAAAATTCTTACTGGTGTATATTATCAATTGAATATTTTTACAAAAGTATATGTATCATTATTGATTCAAAATGACAAAAATTATCCCCAGAAGGCCCCGGGGGGATTCGAACCCCCGATCTCCTGTTTACTAGACAGGCGCTTTAACCAACTAAGCCACGGCGCCTTTAAATTTTCCCTGAAAATATTAATTTCTTCAGCAGTTGCTTCATATTTAAACTTTTAATTATATGTCGATTGTCTTCATAATGTATTATAATTATGTTATATATTATTAGTTATTTATGTAATATTATATATTACATATTATATATGTAACTGAATCAGGGTTATTGTTAACTGGATAATTTATGATTAATAACGGACATAACTATAAGGATTATAAAAGATTTTCAAAACATATAAACAGGGGATTGCAATTGTATGGAATAATTGTATTATCGAAGCACATATCAAAAATAACACGTAAGACAAATATAATTGTATATAATAAAACTTAATTTAAGTGAGATATTTTTAAATACAGAATATTAATAAATGGAAAGAAAAATAACGAAAGTATAAAAAAAATTTCCTCCCCGACGGGGAATCGAACCCCGGTCTCCCGCGTGACAGGCGGGGATACTAACCCCTATACTATCGAGGAATTTTTAATTCCGTATTGAAAATTTGTAATATATAGTTAATTATACTAAATATATATACATTTTAAAGTTTTTAACAATTATGCAAAATATTTAAAACAAAATTTTATATTGTATTTTAATTATCTTATATTACGATTTGATGTATATTAATTGTACATATTAGAATTATAATAGTGATAATAATCATATTTTATATATGTTATTCCATATTCACAGATGAACACAATGAGAGTGAAAACAAGTAACTCCGATATTTTATGTATAACTTCGAAAACTATAATCGCGTCATTTATTTTATGTGTATGTGCATGTAATTACTTATACATACACACACACACGCATACTAAATCTAGTTCTCCATTTTTTCAAAATAAATTAAATAAAAATTACATACACTTAATATTTGAACTGTCAATACTTCTATGTACAGAATAATGAGACAAACCAATTAGCGTAAAAGAAAAAAAATAATTGTTTAAAAAAATACATTGTAAATAATTACATATTTTTTCTTAAAAATAATTATTTTTTTACACTAATTGATTTGTCTCATTATTCTGTACATAGAAGTATTACGGTAAGATTATGGAAAACTAAATATTTTACGAAATATTTTATTTTTTACATCAAAATATATCAGATTAAAATATAAAATAACACAAAAAGTACTTAATGAAAAAATACTTTATTATAGTGTTTTGAAAAGCTCTCGAGATAAGCTACAAGAATATGCAATAAAAAGTAGACGGTTCCATTTAAAAAATTGAAGGTCACCTTCACGTGACCTTTAAGCAACTATTCAAGGTCCAATTAATGACACCACCTTATGTCCCCCTCGAAACCGTACAACTTTTGTCTGAAACATTTTTTTCTAAAATGCATTGTTTACGAGATATTTGACCGTTTATTTGTATGTGGATTTGTCAATTTTAAGTGTGTTTATGTTAAGAGTAAAAATCGAGAAAAATAAGGTGTATTTTCGTCATTTAATGCTCTTTTATTTCCGGAAAGGAAAAGATGCTGTACAAACAGCAAAAAAGATATGTGCCGTTTATGGAAATGATGCCATAGCTGAAAGTACTGTTCGCAAGTGGTTCGCTCGGTTCAGAAGTGGCAATTTTGATTTGGAAGACCGAGAACGTTCCGGCAAGCCTGCAATCGTTGATGATGATCAAATCGTAACGCTAATTGAAAATAATCCACGTCACACGACACGGGACATCGCAGAGATACTCCACATATCTCATATGAGCGTTGTTAGATATTTAAAGACATTTGGATACGTGAATCGTTACGATATTTGGTTGCACATATGTGATTGAATAAATCTATGTACAAATATTTAAACATTGTCTTTGAATCTCACTTAAAAAACGCTACGAACTTATGTTCCGACCCAATATATATATAAGAAAATAGAAATATTTTACGTATTATGACATATATATATATATAATTGTAGGTTTTATTTAAGAACAGATATTTATTATAAAAGAATATAAAAGATTTAAGAATTTAAGGAATATACCAATGTAGTACAACTCTTAACTGACGGCGAAGGACTAACTGACGCTCGCTGCTGCTCGTCCTTTTATGCCCGGAGAGTAAAGGACGCCGACAGAAGAGTAGCGCTTATCTTTTCGGACTCGCGGCTACCCTATGATCTAGCCGCAATACGTCAAAATCAAAGAGTGCGCACGCGATAACAAAAATCTCTCTTAGCGGCGGCTCGCTAAACGATTCGTCGCTACTTTATGATCTAGCCGCAATATCGAATGCGATACTACGCATGTCGGTACATATAATACGTACTTAAATCCTACATCTCGGCCGTCCTGTAAGACATTCGTCCTCGAATATTAATTGTGATTTTCTATTCTTTATTTTTCGGTTCCTTCTCCGTCCTTGCTTTCAAGTTCATCTGTATTATCGAAATGCAACCAAGGTTTCATATAATCGGCAGAGTTTCTTGCGGTCCTTCATGTTTACCTATTTTTGCAACTGTATACCGATTATTACGCATTCCCTTAGTTACACGATAAGGGCCTAAAAATTTACTACGAAATTTAAGTCCTGGACCGAATTGAGTTCTCTTAATCGCGACAAGATCGCCGTCCGCGTATTTTAATGCTACTTTTCGTTTTTTGTTAAAAGTCTTTAAATTTTCTCTTTGGATCTCGGCTATTTTTTCTTTGGCTTCCTGTCGGATATCATCGCGTTCCTCTTCGAACATTCGCGCCCATTCGCTTTCGATCATTTCGCGTATTTGTGTATCTTCTCTTAATCGCATGTGAATGCCAAACATTAATTGGAACGGTGTTCGGCCCGTGCTTCTGTTCGGCGTAGTGTTTAAATATCTCTGAGCAGTATCGATAAATTTAAACCATTCTTCTGGTTTTGGGGCCGACAATTTAGTTAAAAGCGGTGTAAGGGTACGGTTTACCCTTTCGACTTGCCCATTACCTCTAGGTATTCCCGTGGTAATAAGAAGATGCTGAATTTTTTCCTCGGTACAATATTCTTTAAACGCGCTTGATGTAAACGCCGTACCGCGATCTGATATGATTCTACGCGGGTTTCCAAATACAACGGATTGTTTGCACAAACGGTCGATTATTTCGGCAGCATCGGTCGATTTCGTAGCATATAACCACACGAATTTACTAAACGCATCAACTATGACGAAAATATGACGGTAATTTTTTTTTGTGCTTAGCATTGGACCTAAGTGATCCACATGATAGGTATGTAACAGAACATCTCCTTTATCAATTACATTCAAGAATCCTTCTTGTTTACCTTGTTTTCGTTCTGCTAGAATGCAAATTATACAACTCGTTACTACTTTTTCGATTTTCGATTGCATAGTCTTAAACCAATAGTCTCTTCGTACAAGCATTTCTGTCTTATTAACGCCAAAGTGACCTTGCTCATGCGCTTGTCTAATTATCGAATTTTGTAACGTCTTAGGTACTACTAACAATAATTCACCATCATTATCTCGATACAGTAAATTATTTCTTACTATATAACTGTCGACTTTATTGAGTGTCGCTAGTTTAAGGATTTTTTGCAGATCTTGATCGGTACTCTGAGCTTTTCTAAATCTAGCGATTAGACTATCATTACTTTCATGAACAAGCAAAATTTCCGGGAGGGGATTTCGACTTAGTGCGTCGACATGCATCATATTTTTCCCTGGCCTGTGCTGAATTTCATAATCATATTCCTCTAATGCAAGAGCCCATCGAGCCACGCGGACGCATAAATCTCGTTTGTTCATTGCTAATGTAAATGCTTTACAATCGGTAATAATTTTAAAATGAATGCCTAATAAATATACTCTAAATTTTTTCAATGCTTTGACGACTGCAAGTACTTCCAATTCATAACTAGTATATTTTTCTTCAGCGGGAGTAGTTTTCCCGCTTGCATAATAGACCGGATGGAAAGCATTGTCTAAATAATCCTTTTGCAATAATATCGCACCGTAACCAAATTTTGAAGCGTCTGTATGTAATTCCGTTTCGGCTCCGCTTTTATATAATTTTAAAACAGGCTTATTGATCAATGCGAGTTTTAAACTTCGAAATGCTTGTTTTTCGTCTTTACCAAACCGAAACTCTATATTATTCCTCAAAAGATTTGTTAGCGGTCGTGCTATCATTGAGTATTAATAAATAAATTTACGGAAATAACCTGTGAGGTCGATAAAACTTTGTACATCTTTGACACATCTGGGGACCGGAAATTTCATAACAGCATTAGTTTTGCATTCCGCGGGTTTTACAGTTCCGTCCGTTACGATATGTCCTAAGTATATAATTTCTGTTTAAATAAATTTACACTTTTGCCAATTTATGTGCAAACCAGCTTGACTTGAAACTTCTAATACGCGTTTTAAACTATCAATTGCTTGCTCAATGTTCTGCGAAGGAATAATTAGATCGTCCATATAAGTTAATACGATTCCTTCAGAAATTAAATCTTTAAATACAGCATTTATAAACTTTTGGGATATAGCCGGAGAATGGTACAAAGCCCGAATGGTATCCGTATGAATTCGTATTGACCTGTTGGAACAATGAAAGAAGTATGCTTCCTACTTTCTTCGGCCACTTTAACATGGAAAAATCCATTTTTTAAGTCAATAGTACTAAACATTTTCGCGCCTTGCAACCGGTCTAACTAATCCTCGATTATCGGCAACGGATAATGATCTTTTATGATTTTCTTGTTTAATTTTCGAAAGTCTACACAGATTCTTGTGTCACCATTCTTTTTTTTAACTAGTACAACAGGGCTTGCGTACTCGGCATTAGAGGGTCTTATAATACCGTCGTCTATCCACGTTTTTAATTGTTTATCAACTTCTTCCTTTTCCGATGGAGACAATTTACGCGGTCTTTGGTAAATTGGAATATCATTTTTCAAAATTAGCGTCATTTTAACACCGATTTCACGCGTTTTTTTAGGTTCATAATTTCTTGCAATAACTTCTACTTCGCGTCGTAAGTTTTTATCAGAGATATATGAAAAGTCAAATGGATCTGCGTTTTCTATTATATCAATCTTTAACACCTCAGGTAACTCTGTGCTACTTGCGTGAATTGATTTTTCAGGAATTTTTCGGATAACTACCTGACCTTTTATCGAATGTAATTCAACTAGATTCAAAAAGTCAGCACCAATCAAGATTGCATGTTTCATTATTTCATTATCAACGACATGAAATACAATTTTATATGTTTCATCGTCAATAGCAACATCTATTGCAAAAGAGCCGTACGTACTATTATTTAATGCGCCTAAACCGTCAAAATTTATTTTATTGTTTAATTTCGGACAACCTATCTTCTCGTAACAATCTCGATTTATTAAGCTCAAATCGCTGCCCGTGTCTATAATACTAACAAAATATTGATTTGCGACTTCTACTTGCTTTACCTGCTTTTGTTGTGTGTTCTTAACAATTACGCACGCGGCTTCTTTCTGTACACTCACTGTTCCCTTACACAATTTGGCTATATGTCCGTATTGATTACACTTGAAACACTTGACGCCTTGGTCTTTCATCGGGCACACTTTACCCAAATGATCTCTGCTACCACAGTTGAAACATCTTTTCGTCGTCGTTGTATTCGTGTCCCCTTGAGTCATCTTCTTCTTTTCCTCTGGCTTCGACTGCTTCGTCTTTAATTTTCTTTCTTTCCTTATAGCTTCATATTGAGTGAATTTTTCTTTTAATTCACGTATTGTCTTTGCTCCGTGTAACACTGTTTTGTTAACTGCATCGTCTTGTATTCCCTCGATAATGTATCGAATTACCGATGGTGTATCGACGTCGGCTTGCGCGGCAATTTCAAGCATTTTATATATATATGCTTGATATGATTCGTCGGATGATTTCTTTCGTCGTAATAACTCTTGATGTACTGCATGACTGTCCACGATATTAACAAATTCTTCCTTTAATGCACGCCGCAGCTTCTTCCATGTCTTTGTGCATCTTTCATGTTTAACAAACAGTTTTGCTGACCCGCGAAGAAGACGTTTTGCGTATGCTACTTTTTGAATATCGGACCACTCGCACAATGCAGCCATTTCTTCGAAATCTTTGATCCACATCTTCACATCAACCTTGTCATCTCCGTTGAATGTCTCTAAGGATTCTTCAACATCTCTAAATGTTAATAATTGATTTCCTCGGGCCCTTCCTGTGTTTTGTCTTCTTTCAGCAATCGGCTCTTCATCTTCGTCGCTCAGACTTGTGTCGCTTTCGCTGCTGTCTTCTTGTTTTCTGCTTGCGTCTTCATCAATTTTATTCTTAACTTCGCCGTGTTGTTCTGTTTCACCGTGTTCGCGCTCGAGTTGCATAAACAGTAACAGTCTTAGGATGAGTTCGTTTTTCAGTCCTGCCGTTTTCAAATTTCGTTTTTTCAATTCTTGTCTTAATTGAGCTGTCGTCATGTCCGTCAGCTTCGCATTCAGATCGTCGTTTGCTGCACTGGCACTTGGTTCCGTCATTATAGTTATGTCTTAGAAAACTTCTTAAAAACTTCTTAGGCACTTCTTATGGTCGTCTGCTAGCACTACACTCTAGGCTATAATCCCGGCTGACCCCCAATTATTTGCAGGTTTTATTTAAGAACAGATATTTATTATAAAAAAATATAAAAGATTTAAGAATATAAGGAATATACGAATGTAGTACAACTCTTAACTGACGGCGAAGGACTAACTGACGCTCGCTGCTGCTCGTCCTTTTATGCCCGGTTAATATTAGCCTATCGCTATAATGTACAATGTAGGCGTAATACACACGACATAATACATAGAAAACGAGAAAATAAAATCAGCTGTGCAGTAAAAATCAATATCACCTTAAAAAAATACATTATAAATAATTACATACTTTTTCTTAGAAACAATTATTTTTTTTTACTAATTGATACTCGCGCCACCCGCAAGCATACATAAAAAAAATTGTATTTTACATAATCACATATACACAAATTACGTGAAATATAACACACATACACACACTACACTTACCTTATTTTTTAAAATAAAAAACAATAAATTGAAACCATGTGATGTTTTCTTTCCCAATTTGTTCCTATATATTCTTATATATTAAATTCATTGTATATATTTACTAATTATTAATATATACGTACTAATTACTAATATAAAAATAAAATTCAAAATTTTTGCCTTAGGAAAAAATTGCTTTTCTATAAATATAGACATTTATAATTATAAATTATAACAATATATTTATCAGCTAAGAATTATATGAATATTACTATACTATACAAAATAAAATACTAAAATAAAATAAAAGAAGAAAATAGTACTAAAATTAAATATTTTCTAAATAGCTATAAATATTGTACTGTCAATTGTCAAAAAAATATTGTTGTGCCTCTAGCCGCTAAGGAAGAGGTCTTTAGGGATTTATACGCCCAAAGGATTAGCATGTCCCTGACCGGAGCATGTCTCGTGCTCCGCTTGTCAGTCTGTCTCGTCAGCTGTTTACTTAGCTTCCGAGGACTTGACCGTGACTTCCTTCTCTTTAGTCACGTATCTTTACTTTATTTTATTAATAATCTTTTATTACTTTTATTCTTTCTTAATTACTTTTCCTTGAGCTTTTTCCCTGATTCTAATGCTTTGCTTTAATCAGCTTTTTCTCAATCTTTTCTGTTCTACTTTACTTGTTTTATCTTTTAATATTAAGAAATCGGTCGATGTACTCGAACCTCCTCCGATTCGTTCCGGATTTGTAGATGTTCGCGAAAAAAATAAAACGAGATGAGAAGAGTAGAGGTTCCCTCGCGCGCAGGGCGCGACCAAGGCGTTCAACCGCGAAGCAAATGTCCTTAACTCATGCGACATTCTTGGATGGATTTTTCACGCCTGGTGCACGCCATTTATATTCCCAGCGACGCGGCGCTATACCCGACGATCTGATACCATTCAAATCAGATGTTTTATGCGCTATGAAAAAGACGGCAAAATAGAGAGCGTGAACGCAGGCGCGGTGAACATTAGCATTATTCATTAATCCGGTATAATAACGCAAATCGAGGCGCCCGCGTTGTGCATCAGGCTCGTCAATCTCTCGGCGTCAATAACGAGCTCGGAGCTACTATTTACTTTTAATTACTCGACTAGTTAATTATTGACGTTCCAACGAAGGCCCGGCATGATCGTCGCGACCCCTCGTTGCGTTGATCCAAACAATCATAACAATGAGGTAGCCAAGGGTGGCCACTGGTCTGCACAGATGCCATTCTCCCTCGCCAACCCCCCTCGCTCTCCCCCGCCACCCTAAGGTAGCCAATTCTATCGACCGAGGCACATCAAAGTTGCACGCGTATCGCGTATCGGCTGCACTCTCTCTACCCCCTTTGCGCCGAGGGCGAAATTATGTAATCGGTAGCCGTTACGCCCTCGTCGCGGAACGGGGAAATTGATTGCGCATGCAAATAAAGTGCCATTATCCCGTAGCGTAGACCCGAGCGTGTACACGACTGGATCTCTCTCCTCGAGGGGGCTGGATGCTCTGAAACGGCTCCCCCCCCCCTCACCGCCACCCTCTTGAATCCAGAAGTGAGTTCGATTTTCCTGAAAGCGGCGATAAAATATAGATGGAAGATACGGCCGCTCGCCGCCGCCGCCGGAGAAACGTGATGCGATTTACCGCCTTACAATAGCACTATTATATTGCGGATTTTATTACAAATAGTAAATCATAAAATTACTTAAGTCTTACTGCAATAATGTCGATCACATCAATCACCAATTTTGAATTTAAAAGTACCCCGTGCCAAACTGATTGACTTGTTTTAAAATTAATCATAAGTTTTACCAAAGGCCCGGAACGAAAAGGATTAAGATTAAAGTGACATACAAAAACTTGGCGTGCCCAAGTTGCATTATAAGTCATACATTTTTATTAATATATTGATAATGATTTCTGATAATCTTTAGCAAATTTTTGTTTCAAATCGGACACGCCAAGTTTTTGTATGTCACTTTAATCTTAATCTTTTTTGTTCCAGGCCTATCAGGTAAAGCTTATGATTAATTTCAAAACAAGTCGATCAGTTTGACACTTTTAAACTCGAAATTGGTGATCGATGTGATCGACGTTATTGCAATAAGGGTTAAGTAGTTTTATGATGTACTATTTGTAATAAAATCCGCAATATAATTGTGCTATTTTATATATTATATATAATATTTATTTGGGGGGAGGGACATAATAGCGTAATTTTATAAAAATAAAATGCATTTTAATTTTCTCGAGAGAATCTATAATATTTCTATAAATGCAAGACTGATTTTATCAAACAAATACTATTTTAAATTACAAACTCTTACAAACTGAACTGCTTCTATGTACTTGGCTAGTTAACTTGATTTTATTTAATTATTTGTATTATAATTAATTTTTTTATAACTTTAATTATATTTTATTTGTACATGAAAAAAAATAATTATTGAGAAATAATAAAAGTTGTGCGCGAGTGAACCCGGGAGCGCGAATCGAGTGAGCAACGGACACGAAATCGTTTTTGTAAAAAAGCAGTCAATTTATTAAATTCAATAAATAGTTCACAAGTCTTTTGGCGATAAGATTTATTCTAATCTCCTTAGAGAGCTTTTATACAAACGTCCTTTAGACTGTTCGAGAACCTTCTACGTGTTTTCCGCGAAAATCGAGCCTGCTGTTGTTTGCGATGATTATTTAAATTTGAACGATGTTATTTTGTATTTGTTAGTACTTTAGGCTCTCCCGGGTGACCGCTGCGTGGCCCGCATCGATAGGCACGAGCGATGCCGCCGGCCTGGCGCGATTCGTGTAGCGGTGTAGCGCCGCTGTCTACTCGCGCTCTGATTTGTCGCGCGCCGTGCTCCGCGCGAGATGGGCGCTAATGCGCCACTTATTGAGCGCGCTTACGCTGCGCTTTGTTATGACAATAGCTATGAATTATTGTTCGTTCGGTTTCGAACAAAAGTACTTACATAATTTATCATTATATGGTGCTGTAGGTCGTCAATATCGTCATTCCATGCAACAATTTGCACCCGTTTCCCTCTTCCATTATTCAAATAAAATTTTAAAAATTGATATTGTTGTTTTATTCCAACATATCGTGGAGACTTTATTCCATCCACGTAGCCAATAATTTCGCCGTAGTCAGGGTGTCCCAGATCATTTGGGACAATACTCGTGCACGGAAAAAAAAATTTTCGCTACCATAGCTAATCATGGTTTGCAAAATAAATTTCTAAACTACAGCAAAACGGTTTGCTGTTGCACTTAATAAATAGGTGTCACAGCTAAGATGTTCGCTATCCATATATTACGACTGAAATCTAGTTACCACACGCAGTTTTTAGCTACGGCAGCTAATTTTTTTTTCCGTGTGTGCAGATAGAGCGGACCAAACTGAGTCGGAAAATCCTCTATCATTTTTTTTTTATAACGCTTAATAAAGGAGTTATTATTGAGTTAAGTCTGGCCAATCAGCGCCAACCTTTAGCCGGGCGCACGTCG
>NW_021848362.1:183124-184856 GCF_003651465.1 Formica exsecta
TAATAAATAGGTGTCACAGCTAAGATGTTCGCTGTCCATATATTACGACTGAAATCTAGTTACTACACGCAGTTTTTAGCTACGGCAGCTAATTTTTTTTTCCGTGTGTGCAGATAGAGCGGACCAAACTGAGTCGGAAAATCCTCTATCATTTTTTTTTTATAACGCTTAATAAAGGAGTTATTATTGAGTAAAGTCTGGCCAATCAGCGCCAATCTTTAGCCGGGCGCACGTCGGTAAGCCGCGCGCCGTGAAGTGTAACGGCAAAAAATATTCTCAATTTTTTTCAACAAATAGGAAAAGATCCTAACGTGTTAAAAAGTATGAGTATGGATCGATCAAAATGTAAAAATATAATTTTGAATGTATTATGTCCGGTTGAGACTACCATGCTCATATTTTTCACTAAATTTGAAGTGACATCTACAAAACTATCTACGTGTTGCCGCGCCATAGAATTATTATTATATAAATATGATAACGCAAAAGCAGCAGCTTCTTGTATTTCTTTAAACTTAAAATTATAAGAATCGAAGGTATTTGCTAATTTTTCGTTTGCATTGACGCGCGCGCAATCATTTCTATTTTCTAAATCAATATTTGGCACATGAACTGACTGTAATTTTATCATAAATGGAAAGGTATGTATATTTTGTTCTTCGCAATTGTATCAATCAAAAGGATAATTATGTAATAAATGTTTTTTTGAAATTCTCAAACGCATAGCTTTGCAAATATATTTATCAAAAACACTAAAACTACGTTGCAGTTTTAAATGTTTCATCAGTTTTTTTATAGAATCCAAATTTATTTTGTACACTTGACAGACATACATATTTGTTAAACAGATAAATGAAATAGAAAAATGTTATTTTTAAAATACATATAATATGAAAAATATATAAAATGTAAGAACGTAATTGTCTCGTTTACATAACTATTTAGGAAACTTTTTAAAATAAAAACAAAAACAAATATCTTATTATCTCGAGTATCATAATAGTATAGTATCGTAAACTCAAAATAATTGCAATCTTTACATTTTGCACAATGCCATTTCTATGGATGTAACTTTGTTATTGCTCACGTCATGTTCAGTTGTCATTTTATATAAACATTTTTGTATCAGAAGCCATATCTGTTGACATTCTTTAAGATAGCAAGCATGCAATATAAAAAAGCACTTGTAGCATACGTCGATAGCTTTGAGAGCACTTTCAATTTTATATAATATTTTATCTATGCAAACGTAGTATGCATTAACTGAGCTAACGTCACGTCCTACGAAAATAATAAATGGTGGCAAGGTCAAATTTAACGCAGCTGCTCTATTCCTTTGACGTTCAATATTATGTTCAAGATCAGCAGGACTCTAGAATAAGAAAAAATAAACATTACTTTCAGCTCAACTGTAGTAATTTTATTTCCACATATATAAAATTATTTTACATAAAAAAATATAGAGGATATAAAAATATTACTTACATTTACTGATAAAATGAAAGAATTTAATGATTCAGTTATTGTAGGCTTGATATTTCTCCTATCCTTACGGATTCTAATTGTTGGGATACATAATGCTGGCAATAATTTTAGGAGTCTAATATTTCTTTCTTCTAAAAATATACTACGAAATATATGTATATACAGGGTGTGTGCCGAGTGGGTTGTACTTCTCGTTCGCACGAACGATTCTCCCGTTTGTTATGACGAATCGTGATTGCGAGAGTAC
>NW_021848363.1:0-2399 GCF_003651465.1 Formica exsecta
ATATATATATATATATACATATTTCTTACGATTTTTATAATCTTCCATATATATGTATACATAAAATTAAGTACGCAGTGATACTATTCATATAAAGAGACCATTCGTTGGTCGAGATCACACGTAAAGTGTTTCCTAATATAACAATAACATTACGCAATAATCATTGACATATTTCATTAATTTGTATTTCACGTTTAAATTGTATTTTCAATAAAAACAAGTCTAAAGATTATAGCAAGATGCATCCTCAACCAAAAGACAGATGTATTTATTATTTCTTTCTCCGATTATATTTCTTTTTTTTTTATGTTTCTTACTTTATTTTTTTCGGCTGTATAATTAATCTCATTTCGGTCCCGGTACTTCGGATAACATGAGATGTGTTCTGCCACCTCTCTTGAATACGGTTTTCTTTATCAAATCCATGGACGGGTACTTAAGATCGTAGGCTAATCCTAATTTCGCAAACATATCGATAAAGAGTGTGGTGTAATTCATTCTATTGTTTCCTATTTCCGCCGCTCTGTAATCCCAGGGAAACACGTGATGATAATTGTAATATCCTTCTCCCAATGTCAAGTAATTGATAATAATATTATCCGTCGGTTTTATGTTTCTAAAAACGAAAACATTTTATCGAGCGATTTCAATATAATGAGACTAAACATTAAGCCTTATATAATTATGTCACAAAAATTACACCAAGGCCGCTATATAAGTAAAACACTATTTTCTGAAGAAAATTTTAACAAAATATAATTGTGCGCTTTGTATTATATAAAGTAATTATTTGTTATTATGCAAACAATTATGTTAAAGTTTTATAATTTATTGTTAATCGCGCACAGATGAAATTTTGGATATCGTAATTAAACGTGCGAATTACATACTTATCATATGGTCTAGTACCCCACGCATGAGCGATGCTATTGATGGTCCACACGGTGTGCAGAGTGATAATGTATCGTATAAATACTTGCGATATTATGGCTCTGGCCCAGGTTTCGTTCCAGAGGTATACTGGTATTATTGTAGGTAGAATGAAGCCAAAGAAGAGTTGAAGTGATAAATAATATCTATAAAAATGCTATTGTAAACGTTTTGCAATCATTCAAGTGCCGTCTATGCATTTCACTAAATATCTATTAAGAAATTCTTTGAAATTCTTTTTCTTATATAGTAATTCTTCATATAACGTAGAGACTTGTAAGAAATTATCGACATTTTTAAAAAACTTTTTAATATCTTTTGTAATATTAATCGCATTCAACGAATGTGTCAATCAATGGATAATCAGCTCTTACAATTAGTAAGTGTGGATCGGATTTAATAGATGTAAAAGTATACAAAATATACAAGTCGCAAACATTTATTATTCATAATGATTCTGCAATTAATATCTTAGATAGTACAAGAAGACCAAAAGACATCTTAAAAATGTTTAAATGATGGTAAGACGTCTTAAAATTGTCTTTTAGACATCTTTTAGAGACATGTGCTGTCTGGGATGTAAAAACACTGAATGCTTTTTTTTTAAGATTGTCAGTTCTGCGTGACCTTTTGTGAATATCAAATGACTCGGAAAATAAAAAATTGAAGAAATTAATATTATCAATTGTTTTATTATTAATATGAATGTCTGAACGCTTCATTTCTGATATGAAAATTTCGCCAATTTTGACTACTATAATTTTGCTTTGAATATATATAGTATTTTGAGAAGATCATATAATGCATTAAGATTTAAATGACATATTTTAAAAACCTCTTTTTTAGGTTTCTATGTGTAGGAATATATATCAAATTTTTGGGATACTTACTCCACAATGTAGTCATTGGGTTTTTTAAATAGTTGAAGGTACATATCCCATAAATTCCAATGATGTGTAATAATGCAACTTGCAAAACAACATACCATATTATGTCGGTTTTAAAATTAAATAAACTTGATTTTATCGTTTCAGAGTTTTTTATGTACGTCACCATAGTAGTACAGCATTGAGAAATTGAGGTATCGGTATCCATTTTATTGAATGTTAACAAATATAAATAATTTTTTTTCTGGAAAATCAAAAAAACATGATTATCGCTTTATCGTTTTTCTCTATAAACAGAAAAATATTATAATATGTGTGCGTGCGTCCGTGCATATATAATCATAATAAATATTTTTTATTTGAAGAACGTCGAAAATATTTTAATTGAAAAGAGTTGTGCACTCGCTGGCTTGATCACTAAGGCTTCTTTATTAAACAATATTTGTTGCATCTCTTATCTTCACTTATATGAAAAAAATTATTTCGATATCTTCGATATCTGTCGGAACTCCTGGAAGATTCAAGAAAGAAAAAAGTCTCGGCAAGATATATATTCCTTCTTAAATTTACATTGTGTCA
>NW_021848364.1:0-4134 GCF_003651465.1 Formica exsecta
TATGTGTCTGCAAGCAAAATCACATTTTAAGTTGACGTACAATTAGAATCTTTGGTCCACTTTAAGAAAAAACAAACTTTCTATAGTAGATTAAAACATTAAAGTTTTATCGTATTTATAACGTCCCAAAGATGCTTTCTGTAGAATAAAAAAATAAACATATAATATCAAAGTATACAAAACTAAAAACAAAACTGGAGTTTCGAACGATTATGTAATGCAGTCTTATGACTCTTTAAAGAAAAAAAGCAACCATTGTGCGGAAATTAAAGAAAATGATAAAAATGGTGTATGGTCACTTCAGTATTTGTTTCTTTTCGATATTAATGACATGTATCACAGAAAAGCATAAAAACTAGAAAATAAAGGAATCATCATCATATGTTCCATCTGCATAATGATGCTTAGTATAAATGACCATCATCCCATAGTCTACGAAGACTACAAAAGTAAATCTTATCGTATTGAATATCTTATCACGGTTTTTCATTATTATAAGTATTATTATTATTATTATTATTACTTCTTCTTTTCTTATTGTTATTATTACTTATTATTGTACGCTCGTATATTGCACGGAATTCTTTGGCTCTTTCTGATGAAAAAAAATCATTCAAAAGTGTTGGACCTGTGATAATGTGGAACGAGCAGCCTTCAAACACCATTGCCTTTCGAATAGCTGGCTGGTCTTCTTTTCAGCTAATTAAACGATTACGTTGATCTGTCGGAATCTCGATTGAAGCAAAGATCTTCCATTTCAGCTAGCGATGTTAAAAACTGTATTTCTAGACGAGCTCTTTCTCGATATGGCAGTTTTCGCATGCCTTCTCCCAGGCGGACAAGAAATCCGTCCAGCGGATCAATCGCTTGCGTTGCCGGCTCTCTCAAGGCTTCTATCAAAGCTGCTTGCAAGGCAGCATCATTTTTTTCTCTGAAACACGAACGCAAATATATCAACATACATGTTGACATTGAAAATGTTTCATTACGGCACATTAATATGTAAGGATCTTAAATAAAAAATACTTACTTTTCACAACAGGCGGCTCGTGATCGTCGATGGAGTTTTGTGCCGATTCTACAAAAAAATTAAAATGTTATTCCCGCAGTAATTAACCCTTTCGTTACTACGGCCTACTATAGTTGCCCGCTACGAAGCGACCTCCTTATACTACGGGCGACTACAGTCGCCCGACGCATAGCGCGCACATTTTGAAATAATAAGCATACAATATACATCTTATCAGCATTGCAGCACTTGAGAAAGCTTATTTATCTTTTATTTACTTCAAGCTCGATGCTCTTTTTTTTATTAGAAAGAATAACAATATATTAAACAATCAAATATGATTTAGGCATAATAACTTTGAAGTATGCGCGCGGATCGTATCGTATAATGCATTTCGCGGCAGAGACGGCTGTTAAAACAAAAGGGTTAAAAGGAACTCTAACAGATGAAAATATAAATAAACAAACGTTTCGATCCTGTGGCTCGTGTCCGTGTAGGTACTCTTCTTTGAGTTGATGTCCATGAAAAATCTGTCGTGGGTGATGGGGTTCGTGAAAGAACGTCGATGGAATCAAGCGTCTGTGAAGAAATATTTGTGGGTGTCGACGTCCGTGAAGGAATATAAGAAAATGCCGGTGTCTGTGGAGAATTGTTGATAGCCGAAATCTGAAGCGTCGTCGAAGGCTTAGCTAAGGTATTACCCTCGTGTTGCTCGTTTCCTGTGTCAAGTGAAGTATCTACTTCACTTTTAGCACTGGAATCTGTCAACGAACTCACTGTCCTGGAATATATTAATGAATAGGTTACACATGTGACAAACTCTTTTCAATTTCTGACCAAACAACAGGAGTGATATATGTACATGTGAATGTTAAAGAGTAAGAACTTACGGCCGTGTCTGCAATGAATCGTTCAGGAATCTCATAAGTTCATAATATTGAAACCTTGACTTATTCTCGGTAATGACATTAGCAGCAGTACCTGCCGATCCGCTGGGCACGTACGCCCGAACCTTTTTGCGGGCTTTTATGTAGTTGTCTCGTAGATATTTCCATCGAGCCTTAGCCTCTTCTGAACTGAGGGATCCTTGAAAAATAATTTAATTTTAAAGCTCATTTACTATAAACGACAAAATAAGAGTAAGGTCCTTCTACAGATGATGAAATGTACCTCCTAATATGTTTGAAACTTCCACCCATAATGCATTTTTGCGCAACATGGTTCTCTCCGAAGCAGGTACACGAAAGTCGTAAAGCCCACGTTTGCTTCTAACTGCTTTAATCAACAGTTCATTCAAATTTTCTTTTTTGTCAACAACTTTGGGTTCTTTTCGACTGTTAAATAATTATATTATTTAATTTATGTTCGGGAGTCGATCTCGACGAGATCGCCCGAATCTTAAGAAACGCTCAGAGATGAGCGAGAAGCGGTGTGTAACGCGAATCCGTAGATCCGCTGGAGGATAAGGAGATTGAGAAAAGAATCGAGTGCAGATTGTTAGTAATGTTCCTTTTATTTTGAATAATAGGAGCGAGCGACGGCACGTATTCCGCGATTCCGACGGAAATCTTCAAAATGTCCTGTTAATGACTGCCCTTTTTTCGCGGTTCGGAAATCTTGATTAAGAGCTTCTTGCTAGAAACTCTCGCGAAAACGGAAATCTTGACCGCGAACGCTGGATGGAATTTAGCGCGAGGCAGAGGACATTCGCGATGCGGATAACGAGCGTCGACTCTCGAACTCCAAACAATTAACTTTCACAATATCTGAGCACTAAATAATGAAAGAACACGAATTGAGATGTGACCAAATTGCTCGCCGCGAGAATATGAATGCGATATTATGCGAGACAATTCGGACCGAATATGAGACGAGTAAGCCTACTGCGTACGCGACACGAGCGAGAATAAGCGAAATGCGAATGCGAAAAGTCGATGAATTTCGACCGGCTCGAATCGTTGTCGTAGGCAGACTAAATCGACCGACCGCGGAAACTCGCACTCTGCCGATCTGAATACGCAATTATCAACCAACTCTCAACGATTGTCGGTGGCATTACAGATTCGTGGAGAGAATTCCACAATACCTCGCATGTCTCAGATACTATTTTTGAAACAGTGTTTATTCCAATCCTAAATGCATAAGATATTGAGGCCATACTGTCACCGGAGGCTAAGTAACGCAAACATACTAGAAGCCGTGCACGAGCCGGTATTGGATCTCGAACAACAGTCTGTTTTTCAAGGAGAGGCCCAACAATATTCAGCAATTGATCAAACATTTCTATAGACATTCTACAGTAATTGTAGAACATTTCCAAATCTTGTAGCTCCATTTCTTTGACCAAATTGTCACTGGCTCCTTGCATATGTCTTCGCAATTGTGTGAATATTGGGCGAACCCATATTCTCTGACTATGTTCTTCTTCACGCTTCACTAGAAGTTTCCATAGTGCAATGAGTTCCAATATATTCCGTTTTCCAACTTTCCGGCGTTGAAGCGTTTGTTTTGTCTTCCTCCACTTCTGCAATCGTATGCCAATAATCGCTAATATGTGATTAGAATCCATATTCAAGAGATCCCATGAACTCTCGAAAAACGAGTATTTCAAATATACTTATAATTTAATAAAGATTAAAAAAATAAAAAATTTAGGTTCTTTTAGGGCAGAGGGACTAAGTACACGTGACAAAAATAATGAAAAAATTACCTTCTTTACTTTCAAAATTTCCAGTAGGCAACGAAAAAGATTAAATGTAACGACTCCGAGTTTAACAACAGATTATGCTATTATTTATTGCAATCTTAACCATGCATACGACTACATACATTGCGCTTCCACACATTCATACATGCAAAGTACCCCATTTTCATGGCGCGTATTTAGCAATACATCTAAATAATAACAACCAATCGAGAATCCATTTAGTATTTCTGCTCTGTTGTACAACAGAAGGCCTGATCTCTTATTGGTTAAGCTTGTTACGCTTTACGCAAAATTTTACGAAATATGCTCCATGTGCATGGCGACTTTTTAAATGGCGTAAGTTTTGGCATATTACTAGAATATGCAGGTTACGCGGCGGTGGCGCGTACGTATCTTACGCCGCATGGGGAGGCAGCCT
>NW_021848364.1:4596-7029 GCF_003651465.1 Formica exsecta
ATACGCCCGAGCCAGATTCCGGTGATTCTCAAGACGTTACTATTATTAAACAAGTTAACGCGTTAGATAATATTACCGTTGAAAGCCTAGAAAGCGATTCAGACGAATCTGAAATAATGGTTAATAACCCGTTTGCAACCTTAAAATACGCGGTTGAAGCCGTTCCCTTCTTTGATGGGAACAATATTCCATTAAACTATTTTATTGAGGGATGCGAAAAAGCTAAATCTATGTTACCGGGAGAGGCTGAATCGCAATTCACTAAAATAATAAGAACTAGAATCGTTGGTGAGGCCCGTCGAACCATACAAGACAAAAATTTCAATAATGTATCTGAATTAACGTCTTATTTAAAACAAGTCTACGGATACTCTAAAAACGTTTACCAATTACAAGGGGAATTAGGCTGCATCTATCAGAAAAATGGAGAGGATGTAATCACTTATGCAAATCAAGTTAAAATGCTCGGAAAGCAAATTTTGGAGGGTTATAAGGGACCCGGAAACGCCTTGCCCGATCAACAAACTAAAGCATCATTAGAAAAAGATATGTGTAAATGTTTTATAAGGGGATTAAAACCCGAAATCGAACAAAGGATTGCGAGGAATTGGGATGTACAGAATACGGTTACCAATGCTTTAAGGATAGAAAGAGAGCTTCGAACAATGACAGATTTACGAGGGGAAGAGAGAGCCGACTCAGGCAAAAATACGGCGCAAACCATAAACCGGGGACGGGAAACTTGTCAAATCTGTTATAAAGACGGGCATATAGCAAATAATTGCCGAAAACTCATTCAGCCTCACCTACAAAATTTTAATAAAACAGGATTGGAAACCGAAACTTTAATATGTCAAATTTGCAAAAAACGAGGACATAGTGCTGACAGATGCCGTTTGCGCCATCCTCAGTCGCGACAACCAGTAAACGTAATTCAAGAAAGAACTATTATTTGCCAATTATGTTCCAAAACGGGACATAATGCAAAAACATGTCGACAAAATAATAATAACGACCAAATTAATAAAGCATCCTTAATCTGTCAGTGGTGTGACAAACCTGGCCACTCAGCCAATAATTGCTGGAAAAAACAAAATGAAGAACGTAATTTGGAAAATAAGCGAAAAATTATTTGTCAGAATTGCGACAGAATCGGGCACGTCGCCAAAGATTGTCGTTCGAGAATAAATTCAAATTCGACACCTAAAAATAATCTATTCTGTCGATACAAAAGAAGAAGGCCATCTCCTTGAAAATTGTCAGTTAAGATTTGCGAGCAATAATCGCCGAAAAGAACAAGACCAGGGAAACTACAACGGGCCCTCGACGTCGGGTGTGCAGCAAGGGCCCGAGCGGACGTCGCACCTGGCTGCTCCACGGGAGGTCAAATAAACCGACAGAAACCAGATGTGCGGCCCGTGACAGTAAGCCTCACTAAACATGGTCGCGTGCCGACTGTACAGGTCAATCTTGACAAAATAACTCACATAACTCTTATGCTAGACACAGGATCAGGACCGAATATAATTAAAGAAAATTTTGTACCTGAAAATAGTAAAGTAAATTTCGCAAATATTTTAAAATTACACGGTATAAATAATTATCCTGTTTATACTCTGGGAGAAATTACTTTGATTCTTTTCAAAACGCCTGTGTCCTTTCACATCGTATTTAGCGATTTTCCAATTCCACAATCCGGAATATTAGGAAATGATTTCTTTAAACAAACTTCTTCAAAAATCGACTACGCAGAAGGACATCTGGATATCTCTGGAATTAACGTACCTTTTTTCTCCCCGGAAACCATAGTAGTTTCACCAAGATCCGAGTCATTATTCTATGTAAGGGTAGAAAACGACAGAAAATTCTAACTCCGTTAAATGTGAGGAGGGAAATTACCAAACCTCTTCTGATAAAGCAGAAATTATGTGAAGAACCAGTACTGCAATATCCTGATTTTTCTAAATCATTCATTTTAACTACCGATGCTTCCGGAATAGCTGTAGGAGGAATACTTTCGCAAGGAGAAATAAACAAAGACCGACCGATAGCTTACGCCTCCAGAACCCTCACAGACAATGAACTGAAATACGACACATATGAAAAGGAAGCATTGGCCATAATTTATTGCGTCAAACATTTTCGACCGTATTTATATGGAAGAAGATTTACACTTGTCACAGATTATAAACCATTAATGTGGTTCAAAAACGCGCAAGATGCTAATATGCGAATACTCCGTTAGAGATTAAAATTATCAGAGTACGATTACGATGTAATATACAAAGCCGGCAAAACTAATGTAAATGCAGACGCTTTATCGAGAAACCCTATAAACCTGGAGGAAATTGATTGCAAAATAATAAAAGATCGAAAATTGCTTAATCCAAACAACCCTGAAGATGCACAATTAATTGCCGAATTATTAGAAAA
>NW_021848364.1:9096-10806 GCF_003651465.1 Formica exsecta
TAAAACAAAATATTGAACAAAATAAAATACCTAATGAATTGCATAATAATGAGGAAAAATTTGACGAAATAGAAGAAAGAAACGATCCGCCAGACAAAGATTCTGACAGCGACAAGGAAGATGAGGAAGAAGACGAGGAAAACATTATTAACCAGAATTTAAAGGCAAGAAAAACAAAACCTACAATCATCAAAAATAGATTAATTAAAAGCAACATTATAGATTCCCGCGAACTTTTATTTTTACGAAAAGATAACGTGGCATATTTTGTTGATACACAAGGAAAACCGTTAGACTCTGGCTCGCAGAAACTATTCGAACGAAACGAACTCCCGAGCCTAGGATCTCTTGTCTTAGGCGAAGCTAAAGCCATAAAATATAAAAGTCATTACCACATGGCCTTACCCATTAGTGAAGCTCAACGGGAGGGCCCTACGGTAACACTTAACCACATCATAAAAACTTTAAAAGATTTACAACACATAATAGAGAACTTGAAACTAGAAACAATCAGTATAGCAAAAACCGAATTTATTAATAATGTTCCCTGGAGTAATATTAAATCACAACTACAACTAATATTCATGGACACTACAACCAAAATAATTGTTTGCCATGGACAAATCAAGTATCCGCCAAAAGATTTACGATCCATTATAATCGGCGAAACGCACTGTTTACCGACCGGCGGACATCGTGGGGTTTCAAAAACATATAACAGAATAAAACATAATTATTATTGGGAAAACTTAAAATCCGATGTTCAAAAATATATACAGCAATGTTTGCAGTGTCAATTGAAAAAACTCGTTCGAGTTAAAACCAAACAGCCTATGATAATTACAGACACACCTGGATCATCTTTTGATAAAGTAGCCATGGACATTGTAGGCCCATTGCCTAAAACAGAGAGAGGGAATGAATACATCTTAACATTACAAGATCAGTTAACTAAATTTTGCATGGGAATACCGTTGCAAAATCAAACCTCCGAAACAATCGCAGAAGCTTTCGTGGACCGTTTTATTTGTGTGTTCGGATCACCAAAGGCAATATTAACAGATCAGGGAAGAAATTTCATTAGCGATTTAATGAGAAAACTCGCTAAAATATTTAAAATTCGTAAATTTCGCACTACAGCCTTCCATCCGCAATCAAATGGATCTTTAGAAAGATCACATCACGCATTAGGAGAATATTTAAAACAATATGCGAACGAGCAAAAACAGTGGGATCGATGGATCAGCCTCGCAATGTTTAATTATAACACTAGTGTCCATGAAGCAACAAAACATACACCGTACGAATTAGTTTTCGGAAAAATAGCCAGAATCCCTTTGAATGAGCTTTTAGCTCCAGAAGATAAAATGGCAAACTACGATGAATATCTAATAAGTCTCGTAACACAACTTCATACTATTCAAGGGAATGCTCGTAAAAACGTCGTAGAAGCGAAATGCAGGTCAAAAAGGCATTACGACAAAAGGATCAACCCTCAGAATTTCAAGCCTGGGGACCATGTGTTCCTATTAAAAGGACCGAAACCAGGCAAATTCGGAGATCATTATACAGGGCCTCATGAAATATTAGAAATTTTAAACAAAAACAATATAAAAATTAGAATAAAGAAAAATAGTCGAATCGTACATCCTAATCGATTACGAATCTCTTACATCAAAACATGAATGACAAACCGACAATGAACAAAAA
>NW_021848364.1:11700-13413 GCF_003651465.1 Formica exsecta
CATTGTATAAGAATATAAGTTGTTTGTATCTGTATATATATATGTATTGTAATATTAAGTTACTTAACATAATTACACCTCACATATAACACTTAAGATACATAGGCTTAACATGTAAGTAAAAAGTTAATGGCACCCTTGTATTATTAACATTATCTATCAGAATAAGTACTAGTTATAATGAGAAAATGTTATAATAAGAACCATTTCCCTTTTTATCTTATTGCATAATTACGTAATCATAAAAAAAACAGGGGGAAAAGAAAAAGAAAAGAAAAAAATTATATTTACATATATATAAAGAAAAATTGTCAGTGTACCCTCGCCTCATGCGCGCGCGCGCGCGGACCCCCTAAAACTCGAAAAGAAGAACACCGCGAAGCACTCGACGGTGTGAGACTGCAAGACCATCCCGAAATTTATGGATATTTAATGGAGCTTAGCTGTGTCATAGCATTAGATCAGCTTTACCAAAATATGACCAATAATTCTAAAATCTGCAACTCATGTTATGACCGGATATCAGACGAACTGAAAATTTCGTATGTTCTTGTGCCACCGCACAACTTAGTTCATAAAAATTCGGCCGACAACCAAACCAGATGTACGTTCTGCCACGAACGCACAGTAAGAGTCAGACCTGCACACAAATGCAATGCCTGCATCGAAGAATACCTACACACCGACAAGATCTATTTAGACGAAGGATGGGGAGCAGCCGTTCTCAACTGCTGAATTGAAGAATAAGAAAAAAAAACTCCTTGTTTTTCCTCTTGAGGCGATGGTCACTCAAACGCGTTTACTCTTTATTCTTTACATTTTATAAACCAGAAGGAAAATGGGCTCCGCGCCGATAGAGGCTAATAAAGTAACCTTTCTTTATATTTTAATTACATCGCGTGTCTCAATACTTTCTACGAGCCCTGATCACGACCGAGCGAATCCGCAAGCTCATAAAAAGTACACCCGTTACAAGCTAGTTACTAAGTATATCTCTAAGTATAATATTAAGTATATCTCTAAATAATTTAGACACCAAGTATATTACCTTTCTCCCCTTCAAAAAAAAAAGAGAAATTTTTTTATGTACAAGAAGAACGAAAGAACGAAGGAAAAGGTTTTTGAGGTCGCCTTCTCCTTCCTTCTTCTTAAAAATAAGAGAAAAATTAATATTTTAGCCCTGTAAGATTTTAATATTTTGTAAGAATCAAGGGATCGCATTTAATTGCCACAATTGAATGCGATCTCTCCAAATATGTAAATCAGAAAGAAAAGAATCGTCAAAATTTTTTTTGTTGCAAATGTTGCATCTCCAACATTTGTCTAAGGCGGGGTGTGTTACGTCCGGTGGACTCCACGATTCTTTTCTTTCACGTAATATTAAACGCCTACGCTCTGGAACTCTTTGCACTATAAACAATAAACTAAAGGAATATCTAGCAGGCGAGACTAATATTTCAAAGCCTAAACCATGCGTGATAAATATTCGAACAAAGGTCTCCTAGAAGACCAAGAATTTTTTAAACAACAATTAAAACATACTCGAACCGTGAGAAGGCTCGAAATCTAAACAGTGCGCATGCAAGAGACTAATAAATATATCAAATAATATTTTTTCTTGGAAGTCCTCTAGTGAAAAAGCGTTACGGGAAGAGTCTCGAATAAAGGCCCTTCTAAGAACTAGAGTGTTATCTTATTGATGTAACTATGATC
>NW_021848364.1:14121-14530 GCF_003651465.1 Formica exsecta
GTTAACTCTTGCGTGTGTTTCCTAGTGGAAACAACCCCGGCAAAGCGCTCTAAGTGCTGGGCGAAACACATCCGCAACCGGGAAAATAGAAAGATCCGGAAACTATTGGCTCGGGCGTCCGCGGATCCTAGCTTTATTATTGATTTTAAGAAACTAAATTTAGACGAGCAAACATTTAAATTAAGAATCCAGTGATTAAACAATACACCAACACGAGATACACACCTTTGTCCCCCTAGTTCTTCCTCTGATTACTCACCTTCTTCTTATTCCCCCGTCTCCTCCCCGGAGCGTTCTCACTCACCTGCTCCCGAACCTCAATCCTCGAGAATTCCCACTCCCCCTCCCCCTTCAGACTGTCCCCCCAGTTCTCCTGTTGATTTTTCACCTCCTTCTTATCTTCCCGTCT
>NW_021848364.1:14883-23526 GCF_003651465.1 Formica exsecta
TGGACCTCGATCAATTCTACTATATCCTCCGTACCAGTCCGCCCGGTTCCATAATTCCATTTTTGGGCCCGGGTTGTTCTTTTCCTTTAGCCGTCCCCATCGAGGTTTTTTGGATGAAGTTCCCTTCCCCCTCCACTGTGCAACTCCAAGACCTTTAATAATCCTCCTCCCCTTTTCTCCCTACCATCCAACTTTCACACATTTATTTCATGTAATTTTTCTAAAACTATTTATTGTAAATTTCCAACCGGAATTTAAATTTTAGTTTCCCCGCTTAATTCCGGTTGATGTCCTCCGTATTTTTGTAACACCCGCGAGAACACAATTTTCATCCACATACACACATTCACACACAACCATATTAGATCTTAAGCAAGTTTATTTTATAATAACAGTTTATTAAATTGAATTAGATGATTCATTATTAAATTCTATATTTTAAAATTATTCGTTTTAATTTCTGAATAAATGTAAAGTTAAATTTTAAAGTTCAAGCAATTTATTAACCAGACTTCCTTCCTGTTAACCGAAATCGCACAAGGTCCCGTCCCGGGTAATAAGGATTCAGTTCCTTTACCAGAAAAGGGACCACCGAGCGAACGGCCTTTCGATAGAGTAAGAGCGACCCTTCCGGTCGTTGACCTATCTGGGGCCCTGGTCTGTTCGTTCGACTCTAGGACACGCATCGTCTAGCGTTTGTCTAGAGGTAAGTAGGTTACGCCCTCCCGCTGACTCTTCCTTTATTTGAGTCTGGACGTAACAACCTCAACATGGATATTTATTTTATATATATAACATATAAGAAATGTTTTAATTTATATAACATATAAGAAATCTTTTTGTAAAATATAGCACAATATTTGCTAACAAATTATTTCAAAAGTCAACCAAAAAGTTTGTTTATCCGCATTTAGTTACTTTTTATGAAATGTTTTTATTCGGCTTTGTTTTTGTCTAAACAGTGTATATTTTCAACAAATTATGTAAGTATCTAATAATTTGACTATATATTTATTGCAGGAAGAAAATAATGCAGTAGAGAATATAATTGGCATGCACGATGAAGCGCTTCAACAGTTTGAAGAAATTAATGAGCATTCCTCAATAGATGAAAATAACAGTAGCGATGATGAAATGTATAACAACCAATCTATAACAACCAAGTTAATGCCAATGATGAAGAAAATATTTTTGATGATGAACATGGTGAAGATGGCAATAATGAAGAAGTAAGAATTGGATTACTCTCATTATAAATTATGTTTACTATACTAGTGCTAATTTTTTTGTGTTAGAAAAACCGAATTTTTGTACTTTGTGTTAATTTTAACATTTCCTTTAAAGCAATTAATGTATGAAATTATATGATATTATATTATGATATACTTTTAATTTAAACTACATGTGTTTTTATGTATGAAATATTTAATGGGGCAAATAAGCCAAAAATTCTTTTTTTCAAAAATTGAATTTGATTATTCTTTAAATCCATATATTTTATTAAAATTTCATATAACATCTCTAATTACATTTTGCTAATCAGAATGGAATTTTGTAGATAATTTTAGAAAACAATTTCTTTGCAGATGAGGCAACCGATTTATGAAAACTGTCCATTAACCCAAGATGAAAGTGATCTCCTTATCATGAGCTTTATAATCCGTCATGGCTTAACAGATTTAGCATTTGATGATCTTCTAAATTTATTAAATTGTCATCTTCCAATTACACTAAATTTTGCTCGGCACTTCTTAAAAAAATTTCCGAAAACTGCAAACATAAAAACAATTTTCTATTGTCCGGAATGTTTTGTGGAATTAAATTTTGAACAAATGACTCATATTAATTGTACGTCTTGTAATATATGGTATATGAGAATTGATTTAGTACGTAGTGGGCATTATTTTGTACATTTACCGTTAAAAGATCAATTACGTAATTTATTATCAGGACCGCTTTTTTATAAATTGCAAAGAGGTTCTGCAATTGCAGAACAGTCTAGTATACTTTTAGATATAACTAGTGGGGAATCATATCGAAGACTGCGTAGAAATGGAGTTATTAGAGATTATGATATAACTCTTCAGTGGAATGCTGACGGAGTGGATACTTTCAAATCTTCAACAGTATCCATATGTCCAATCCAAGTGGCAATCAATGAATTACCGTACTGTCTACGTAAAAAAAACATCTTACTTTCAAGTATCTGGTGTTCAGCAAAAAATCCGTGATGGATTTTTTTTTGAAACCGTTCGTAGATGACCTAAAAGATTTACATGAAAATGCTTTTCATTGTTTGCCTCCTGGTTTAGATGCACCTGTTCATGTTAGAGTACATACAATTGTTGCACCTGTTGATTCAGTTGCACGATGTGCACTTCAAAATGTACATCAATTTAATGGTAAATTTGGCTGTTCATTTTGCCTATGTCCAGGTGATAGAGTGAAAGTAGGAAATGGTTACGCTCGCGTATATTTGGAAAAAGGTAAAGCAAGAACAAAGAATCAACATTTAAAAGATTCTCAAAAAGCGGTTAGAAAAGAAAAGGTTGTTCGTGGTGTAAAAGGCATGTCTCATTTAATGTTTGTACCTGGTTTTGATATTATACAATCATTTCCTCCGGAATATATGCATTCCATACTTCTAGGTGTGGTAAAATCCTTTATCATCGTTTGGTTTACAAATTGTCATAATCCTTCGTATATTAGTACAAAAAAGGATATTTTTGACGAAAAATTAACTTCAATCCGACCACCAAGTGAAATAACACGGACACCAAGATCAATCAATGATATTAAAGTTTGGAAAGCTTCCAAATTAAAAAATTTCCTTTTTTATTATTCTATGCCATTAAAAAATATACTTCCAAAGCCTTACTATAAACATTAGTCGCTTTTAGTTTTTGCAATATATAAGTTTTGTAACGATGCATCCCCCCATTGTTACGATGCCCGGCACGTTGATCAGCCAGAAGTCTGCCGCCCGGCGAACACCAGCCAAGCAAGGGCAGAGGCGCTTAGCGCCCTTTTTAATCTTTATGAAATTAAACGGCTGTATACTGTTCAGCCGTTATACGGCCGCCGTTACAGCCCGCGCCAAAAACTGAGTAGAGTCCCTAGATATTATTCTATGCCATGTTTAAAAAATGTACTTTCAAAACCTTACTATAAACATTGGTCGCTTCTATTTTTTGCAATATATAAGTTTTTATGCGAAAAAATAACAAACGAAGATTATGTATCATACAAGCTGAAAGAGCACTTCAAATATTTGTTGAACGAATTCCCTTACTATATGGTGCAGAATGTATGAAAAATAATGTTCATCTATTACTACATATACCAAAATCAATTAAATATTTTGGTGCTTTATGGGCTTGGTCAGCATTTCCTTATGAGAGTTATAATTATGTAATGAGGAAAATGTTACACAGTTCACAATTTGTTTTGAAACAGATTTGTAAATCTTATTTAAGATTGCAAAACATAAAATATAACGACACATTTAATAAAAGAAATTGCAATCAAGAAGGGAAAAAGTTATTTAATCATATGTTAGGTCATAATAAAAGTAAATACGGTCAAGCACGAAATGCTGATAATGATATTGTGAAAATTATTGGTACTGGAAAAAACATACTCTTAAATTTAGTTGAAAAAATTTCCATACAAGCTTTGAAAACAATTATTTGATCGATTTTCCAAAAATCAGTTCAATATTTGAATTATCCTGTATAGGCATCGTGTCAAAAATTGAACTGATAGAGATAGGTATATTACAATATTATTAGTTCTCTCTCACTCGCATGTATGCTACGTGCGAGCGAGAGAGAACGCAAGTGAGAATTATCTGAGTTTTGATGTAAATGGAAAGCGACTTGTGTGTCATCTGTCTACCTTGCTGAAAAATACCCAATAATACCTAAACGACACCCAACGATGAGGGAATTATCATAACACTGATCAAATCGACACTAAACATTGAAGGTTAACACCAAACAACACCCTACGATGAGGGTCAACCTTTAACCTATACTCATCATTGAGGGTTAAACCACAATTTACATCAAACTTTGATGGTTAACACTCAATCTACAACTAAATTTAAATGTTAACATTCAACTTTGATGACAAACACTCAACCTATTCACAAATTTGATTGTTAACCATCAAAGTTTAGTGTATTTTTCCGTAAGGGCAGGTAGCAGAGTGACGTCAAAAGACGACATAATGACGTCCATTTTTGGTCTACAACGTCGGCGACTAATAATTGACGTTTAAAGGACGTCATTTCTTAGACAAGCCAAAGCACAGATTAATAGACAGATAGCCAAAGGCCCGGATGAAGGCGAGACCGGCATTTCCGTGCAACACACTTTGCCCCTGGTTTGAGTCTGGGCTAAACTCCGTTGACTTTATCAAAAGACTTTGCCCCTGGTTCGAGTCCAGGCTAAATTCCTTTGATTTTATCAACAGACTTTGCCCCTGGTGCGAGTCCAGGCTAATTCATCATGAGACGAATGAAATGTGAGAGAGGCTTGCCTCTTATTGTCTCGCTCGCTCCTGAGATAATGATAAGAGTGAGCGAGACAATGACAAGAGTGAGCGAGAGGAGAATAGCAACGTGCAAAGAAGATTCGAGGATCAAGATCGAGCTTTTATGAATGCTGCTATTCCTCTTTCGCTCACTCCTGTGATTGTCTCGCTCACTCTTATTATTGTCTTATTAGAAGCGAGCGAGACAATAATAAGAGCAAGTAAGAAAAAGGACGGCAAAGGCTCGATCTTCGAGTCTTCTTTGGACGTTGCTATTTTCCTCTTGCTTGCTTCTATGATTGTCTCATTCCTATATTGTCTTAGGGCCACCGCACAAGCTTTTCCGTAATGCATTACGTTACGTTGTGACCGGACGTGCCGGGTTATTACTTACTTTAACTTGTATTAAATTGGAACTTTATGTCCTTCAAACGGTCGCCAGCTGTTTTTATCCTCCAAACAGCAAGGAATAAGCTTCGACGGGTGCTACACGATCTGGGTTGGCCGAGAATATCGAGACTCCCTGGTTGTGACCACCTCTCGCCGGAACAATCGCCTCGTCGAATGAAATCTTTCTCGAATTGGAACGCTTAATATATAATAATACATATTAATGTGTTAAAACATATAGGTAAATTTAAATAATTTGATTTATAAAATTAAAGATTTTTTTGGTCAGGAATTGCCCGAATAAGTAAAAATCAAACAATTATTTGATCGATTTTCCAAAAATCAGTTCAATATTTGAATTATCCTGTATAGGCATCGTGTCAAAAATTGAACTGATAGAGATAGGTATATTACAATATTATTAGTTCTCTCTCACTCGCATGTATGCTACGTGCGAGCGAGAGAGAACGCAAGTGAGAATTATCTGAGTTTTGATGTAAATGGAAAGCGACTTGTGTGTCATCTGTCTACCTTGCTGGAAAATACCCAATAATACCTAAACGACACCCAACGATGAGGGAATTATCATAACACTGATCAAATCGACACTAAACATTGAAGGTTAACACCAAACAACACCCTACGATGAGGGTCAACCTTTAACCTATACCTATACTCATCATTGAGGGTTAAACCACAATTTACATCAAACTTTGATGGTTAACACTCAATCTACAACTAAATTTAAATGTTAACATTCAACTTTGATGACAAACACTCAACCTATTCACAAATTTGAGTGTTAACACTCAAATTTGATTGTTAACTATCAAAGTTTAGTGTATTTTTCCGTAAGGGCAGGTAGCAGAGTGACGTCAAAAGACGACATAATGACGTCCATTTTTGGTCTACAACGTCGGCGACTAATAATTGACGTTTAAAGGACGTCATTTCTTAGACAAGCCAAAGCACAGATTAATAGACAGATAGCCAAAGGCCCGGATGAAGGCGAGACCGGCATTTCCGTGCAACACACTTTGCCCCTGGTTTGAGTCTGGGCTAAACTCCGTTGACTTTATCAAAAGACTTTGCCCCTGGTTCGAGTCCAGGCTAAATTCCTTTGATTTTATCAACAGATTTTGCCCCTGGTGCGAGTCCAGGCTAATTCATCATGAGACGAATGAAATGTGAGAGAAGCTTGCCTCTTATTGTCTCGCTTGCTCCTGAGATAATGATAAGAGTGAGCGAGACAATGACAAGAGTGAGCGAGAGGAGAATAGCAACGTGCAAAGAAGATTCGAGGATCAAGATCGAGCTTTTATGAATGCTGCTATTCCTCTTTTGCTCACTCCTGTGATTGTCTCGCTCACTCTTATTATTGTCTTATTATCAGAAGCGAGCGAGACAATAATAAGAGCAAGTAAGAAAAAGGACGACAAAGGCTCGATCTTCGAGTCTTCTTTGGACATTGCTATTTTCCTCTTGCTTGCTTCTATGATTGTCTCATTCCTATATTGTCTTAGGGCCACCGCACAAGCTTTTCCGTAATGCATTACGTTACGTTGTGACCGGACGTGCCGGGTTATTACTTACTTTAACTTGTATTAAATTGGAACTTTATGTCCTTCAAACGGTCGCCAGCTGTTTTTATCCTCCAAACAGCAAGGAATAAGCTTCGACGGGTGCTACACGATCTGGGTTGGCCGAGAATATCGAGACTCCCTGGTTGTGACCACCTCTCGCCGGAACAATCGCCTCGTCGAATGAAATCTTTCTCGAATTGGAACGCCGAGCGCTGCTAAGCCTGAAGATCCTGTGGAAGAATACACCTCGGGTCCCGGAATCGAAATGAAAAATCACTGATTTGAATTATCAAATAAACGTATTTATTATTAATTATTGACTGTGTATTTTATCACACACTGTGCTACCTTGGGCTAGACTATGTATTCGAACAATTATTCAGAATCAAACTCTTTGTTACAATCGTCTACTTTAATTCGGATCACGCGCCGTTCGCGGGTCTTAACTGTACAACGGAATAACGTGTTTGCTCAACTATCGCCTCGCGCCGACTGACCTCGAGTCTCGCTGCCGGATCTCGCACATCGCTTCACTCCCCACTCCCACGCATGCGCACTTCGGTTGCGCGTCGTTGTTCGCGCCGCTCGTCGCGCCGCTTCGCGCGCTATGTTTTCTACGTACCGGGTGTCCCGCAAATTCGTATCCTTACAATCTTCTTTTCCCTTTTACAGAGTTTCGCTGTTCTCATCCCCATGGCTTTCGACTTGCTCATGGTTACGCAAATTACATATTCAGTGCCTTCTGGGTAAGTATTTACATGGAAGTGTCTTATGCGTAAGTATCTTATGAGTAAGTATATACAAGTAAGTATCCTATAAGTAAGTATGTAACGGATAAGTCTATAAAAGGTAAGTATCTTATGGGTAAGTATATAACGGGTAAGTATATAAAGGTAAGTATCTTATAGGTAAGTATGTAACAGGTAAGTCTATAAAAGGTAAGTATCTTATGGGTAAGTATATAACGGGTAAGTATATAAAGGTAAGTATCTTATAGGTAAGTATGTAACAGGTAAGTCTATAAAAGGTAAGTATCTTATGGGTAAGTATATAACGGGTAAGTATATAAAGGTAAGTATCTTATAAGTAAGCATATAACGGGTAAGTATTTATACAAGGTAAGTATCTAAATGAATAACATAACTAAATGAACTTCATACTATTTGATTAGACTCTCGTCAACAAAACTCTTTATATTATCTTTAACGCCTTGGAATATTAAACCTTTTACTGCACTAATTCCAATAACGAATAACGACAGGTACTTCTTGACTTTATAATTCCCTATACTATTTTTCCGGTTTTCTCGGCGTCCTACGCTCTGACTCTTCCGGTCCGCAATTCTAATTCTAACTAACATTTTAAATACACGAAACTTTAAATTCTATCTTAAATTCTAAATTCGAATGTCTCTAGCACACGCTCCTCCTCAGGACACTCTTCGCCGGTGCTCCAGAGTCCTCCTCAAGTCCTTCTGGTTTTCCGTCTTTCGGCCGCTTGTCCTCGGATGACCTCCCGTGCTGTCTCCTTCGTCCTTCTTTGGACCACCGTGTATCTCGTTAACGGAGCTTGGTCCAACCGATCGCAACGTTAAGTACTGATTCTAAACCTAAACTCGTATGTAATCTTAAACTTCAGTCAACGCACAAACAAAATCGTAACGTAGTATGCTTTTTTTACGTTACGATTTTCTCTGTGCGTTGACTGAAGTTTAAGATTACGTACGATTTTAAGTTTAGAATCAGTACTTAACGTAACGTAATGCATTACGGAAAAGCTTGTGCGGTGGCCCTTACTCGCATTCATATACAGGGTGTCCCGCAACGTGATGTCCACACTGAAACTGTGTATTCTTTGTGTCATTCTAAGTCGAAAAGTTATAAACCATAAAAGAGTAATTATGGTAATTATTTCGAATAAGGCGTTTTCTGAATTTTGACAAATATGATGGCATCTTTCGGTAAAACTCTTTGTTGTGACTTCAACAGTGATAATCAGTTGGGGGAGCACGTCCCCCATCACCCCTACCCTCCCAAAAAACCGAAAAACCCCAAAAATTACCAAAGCAAAGCGAGGTCCACCCCACAACCCAAACCAAATTTTAGTTTTAAATCAGAAATAGGTTTGGGTTAGG
>NW_021848364.1:23708-24581 GCF_003651465.1 Formica exsecta
AGTCACAACAAAAAGTTTTACCGAGAGATCCGATCATATTTGTCAAAATTCAGAAAAGACCTTATTCGAAATAATTACCCTTTTGTGGTCTATAACTTTTTTTTGGGCCTCCCCAACTAAAAATGGTTATTTATATTTCTTTCTAAACATAAAAAGTCCGTAAAAAAATTTGCAGCCCATTTGAAAGTGGAGCCGTGATTCTGAATAATTACCTTTGTCGGTAACAACTAAAAATCCTATATGCATATATATATATATATATATATATACAGGGTGTCCCATTTTAAAAGTTCCACCCTCATAACTTTTCAGGATCAACGTTTGAAAGAAAACGACTCAAATAAAAGTTGTAGGGAACAAAGGGGGCTACCTAATAGTGAAGTTGGATTTGACATTAAAGGTCATTTGAAGGTCAACTTTCGTTTTTTAAATGGAACCCCCCTTTTTTTATTGCATGTTCTTGTAGCTTATCTCGAGAGCTTTCCAAAACACTAATAAAGTATTTTTTCATTAAGTACTTTTTGAGTTATTTTATATTTTAATCTGACATATTTTGATATAAAAAATAAAATATCTCGTAAAATATTTAGTTTTCGATAATCTTACAGTAATACTTTTATGTACAGAATAATGAGACAAATCAATTAGTAAAAAAAAAAAATAATTGTTTTTAAGAAAAAAGTATGTAATTATTTACAATGCGATTTAGCAATTATTTGTTTTTTTTTTCATTATTCTGTACATAAAAGTATTACGATAAGATTATCGAAAACTAAATATTTTACAAGATATTTTATTTTTTATATCAAAATATGTCAGATTAAAATATAAAATAACTCAAAAAGTACTTAATGAAAAAATACTTTATTATAG
>NW_021848364.1:27772-34114 GCF_003651465.1 Formica exsecta
AATATAATCTATTGAAGTTTATATTTAAATCGGGCACGAACTTATGCAATCACCTGATACTTTTAAAAATGTTTTTGAAAAAGTTTGGAAAACATTAAATTAGTGAGTTAAATCACTTTTTATTTATTGAAAAAAGACGTAAATTTTAACATTTAAAAAATGTTTTTTAGATGTATATAAATGCGTTAGACAAATAATTATTTTTTATTTTTAAAAAATTTATTTTACATTTCAAACTCATGTTTTTTTTAATAAAAAGACATGTTTTATATTAAAAAATATATTTTTAATGTATAATAATTTCATACATATGAGATTTTATCACACAGATACGCATGCACGCATCCGTTCATGCGTGTGTGAGAGAGATATAAAAGGTTATATATATTAAATCATTAAATATTAAATATTAAAATTACATTTTTGAAACATAAAAAAAAATCATGAGTTTTAAATGTGAAATAAATATTTTTAAATATTTTGCACATTACATATTTTTTATTTTATTACTTAACACGGTGTACTTTAACAATTTTTAATTAAATTTTATTTTAAAAAATTATTGAAGATTTTTAAAACTTAACCATTTCTTTATTTTTCACAAAATTCAACTTATTTATTCATAAAATAGTTTTGACATTTTCAAGAATTTTGTATTTTTATTTATCGAAGTTTCTCAAATGTCACATTTTACCAGTCTTCTATGAAAAATGAAACAATTTAGTTTTCTGATTTGACATTATTACAGTTTCTATATGCACATTTGTCAAATATCGTAATGTTCTTTACATTATCGTTATTTATTTTTATTCAAGAAAAACACCAGCAACAATAGAAAACGGAAGGGTAGTGACGTTTTCTATTTGAGACTGTATGTGAGACTCTGTTTACAATTCCTTCTTATTCTACGCGTGGTGTACGTTTACAATTTTTGTGGACTCGCCATAATATTATTACTATGATACTTATTATAAGTAATGCAAAACTGCCTGATATTGGGTATATAACTTGCTTTTGTAGGAATGGATAATTGTTAGTTTGATCTAATTCTTCTGTTATCTCCTGCAGTCTAGTGCTTAAATCCATTAATTCGTTTGGATTTTGTATTATTTTCTTTAATTTTACTACATTAGGTTTTATTGACGTGTTACTTAGGTCGAATTTTAAATTTGATATATTATATTCCGGCAAATATGTTGGGAGATAGGTAGTATCTATTACTCCCGAAGTTTTTATTATCATATCGGCCGTTACTAATTTGCAGTTATTTATTAATGTAATTCGCCCTGTTCTAGAAATTTTTATTCTATTTTCTTCTTGGTTTTCGCAGCTTATAGTTATAGATTGTTCGGTGAGCGTAGAGTACAACCACGAGTGTTGGTTAGTCAGCGCAATCCATATAGTATGGTTAGAATGAATGTATCTCGTATTACAAAATCTTTTGTCCGCTGCGACTTGTAAATACGCTTGGATTTCGCATAGTGAATCGTCGTTAATATGATATATGGGTCTATTCTGTTCGCATATATAATGATTACTTATTTCGATACATTTATCTTAATTCGTTTGGATTTTGTATTATTTTCTTTAATTTTACTACATTAGGTTTTATTGATGTGTTACTTAGGTCAAATTTTAAGTTTGATATATTATATTCCGGCAAATATGTTGGGAGATAGATAGTATCTATTACTCCCGAAGTTTTTATTCATATTGGCCGTTACTAATTTGCAATTATTCATTAATGTAATTCGTCCTGTTCTAGAAATTTTTATTTTATTTTCTTCTTGGTTCTCGCAGCTTATAGTTATAGATTGTTCGGTGAGCGTAGAGTACAACCACGAGTGCTGGTTAGTTAGCGCAATCCATATAGTATGGTTAGAATGAATGTATCTCGTGTTACAAAATCTTTTGTCCGCTGCGACTTGTAAATACGCTTGGATTTCGCATAGTGAATCGTCGTTAATATGATATATGGGTATATTCTGTTTGCATATATAATGATTACTTATTTCGATACATTTATCTAAATTATTCTGTGTTGTTGTTAAATAATTTTGATTTTCGCTGTCGATAGCTATTATGGATTGGTTTATTTCTACGAAAGTGAATAAATTTCCTTGACTGTGTAAGATAGTATGTATATAGGGTGTGTCATAAAAAGATACCAAAGGGAAAATGTAATCCTTGTGGTACTTGTGAGGTAGCTTCCTTGAGGCTATCTATAACTTGTTCTAATGGAATTAATCTAGGATGTACTTTTCCGTCTTTTATTGCCATTAGATGTTGTATTATATCCTCAGTGTCTCTCATTAAATCCGTTATGATCGTGTTAATTATGTAAAAGTGTTCATGTATTTCTTCGCGTTGAATCTGACTTGTAATTGTTCATTAATTGAGTAGTAATTGTTCATTATATTGTGTTACTTTTTCTAAATTATCAATGTGAGCAATTGTGGTGTTTAATATTTTAACTTGATTCTTCATTGTATGATGTAGCGTTTGCTCTTGGTTTTCTAAGAGAGTTAGTTGTTCTTTGATGATTTTTTCGTCGTTGGCATCCATTGTTCCATAGAGAGTTTTCGCTAAGAATCCAATTCCATTGATGAGGCCTCTGCGCTCTGTTGGCGTTCTATATATAGTGTTTACGCGTTTCAAGAGTTGCGCCAATTTTTCATTATCTGCTTCGATTATTCCTTTTAAGGTTTGGCAGTTTTCTTGCACTTTATTTTGTAAGTTGTCTAGGAAGAGTGCATGATCGATGTAATTTTGTAAATCATGGAATCTTTTATTTAAGGCTCCCATATCAATGTTTATTACTAGCTTCCAGCTAGATTCTACTTGATGTAGATCACCGATTTTTTCAAAATATATTCCTGGCTCTTGCTTAAATTGTTTTATTTTATTTTTGGCTTCTAAGCTAGATTTTGCTGCTATATCTTGGGCTTTCCATGTCATTAGCGCTCTGAAAAAATAGATGCTTGTTTGTTACGCTTTTTCTTCTTTTAGTGTTCTATGAAAGCTTTTAAGCGATTTACATGTGTGCATATTATTTTTCTCCCTACTTCGATTTTATAATTAACATCAGAAATTTTATTAGTAATTATGTATGGTCCAGTCCATAGACAGTCGAGTTTCTTTAAACGTCCTCTCCGAACTGTTTCATCATTTAGCAATACTTTGTCTCCTACCTTGAAGGTGGTTTGTTTTGCCTTTTTGTCGTATTGCTCTTTTATTTTAATTTTTTCCTCTTTTATGTGCTCTTTAGCGATTTGATTTGTCGCTCGTATTCTTTCCTTTAATTCCTAGTTATCGTAAGTATACGTAGGGTTCGGCAGCGTTGTTAGCGCTGTTGGTAAGATTGCTTAATGTCCGTATACCAGTTCGAAAGGAGTAAATCCTGTTGCCGTATGAGGGGTAGTGTTGTACGTGAACATGGCATAAGGTATCCACTCGTCCCAGTCTGTCTGGTCGGCATTTATATAATGTCGTAAGTACTCAGCTAGTGTACGATGTGAGCGTTCTAGCGCACCATTACTTTCTGGATGATATGCGGTTGTCCGTATTTTTTCTATTTTTAATAGTTTGCATATATTTTTGAACATATCGCTTAAAAAGTTCGTGCCTTGATCCGTTAGCACTTTGTCAGGGATTCCGTGTTCAAATATTATTTTAACTACGAATTCTTTTGCTACGGTGGCGGCTTCTTGATTAGGTAAAGGAACTGCCTTACTGAATTTTGTAAGATTATCTTGGAAGGTTAGAACATATTTATTTCCGTTATTTGTTACGGTTAATGGTCCTACAATATCTAGCGCACATTTTTCGAAAGGTCGGCTAGCTGTATCAGTTATTACTAAAGGTGCTTTAGATTTCCGCTTTAATTTATTCTTTTGGCAAAATTCGCATTTAGCGATATAATTTTCAACGTATTTAGTTAATCCGGACCAGTTATGTTTCATTCTAATCCTATTAATTGTTCGTTCAATTCCTTGGTGTCCGCCTAAGGGTGCGTCGTGATATTCGTACAATATGCGCGCTTTATCTTCTTCGCTATAGTCTCTCCTTTCGTTATAATTTTCTTCCTTTTCTTCCTTTAGGTTGAGAACTACGTTGCGGCTTAACGCGTCGGCATTGGTATTTGTTTTTCCGGATCGGTGTATGATTTTGTAATCATATTCTTCCAGTTTTAATCTCCATCTTATTAGACGTGATCCTGGATCGGCTACATTAAATAACCATACCAATGGCTTATGGTCCGTTATTATTTCAAATTTAGTACCGTATAAATAAGGTCTATAATATTTTACTGCCCATACTATGGCTGATAACTTCTTTTCGGTAGTATTATAATTATGTTTTGCTCGCGATAATATTCTGCTGGCGTAAGCAATCGGTCGGTCTTGGCCTACTTCTCCTTGAGACAATATAGCTCCGATGGCGTAATCTGATGCGTCCGTTGTTAAAAGAAATTCTTGACTAAAATCAGGATATTTTAGCACCGGGGCTGTAATTAATTTATTTTTTAAAGTCTCAAATGCATTTTGTTGTTCTCCAACTCATTTGAATTTTTCTCCTTTTTTCGTTAATTTCGTAAGAGGTTTGGCAATTTTAGAGAAATTTTCTATAAATTTTCGATAATATCCCGCTAAACCTATAAAAAATCGTATTTCTTTTATCTTGGTCAGTGTTGGGAATTCTCGTGCTTTTAGTTTAGAAGGATCAGGCATGATTCCGTTTTCGGTTACTATGTGCCCTAAATATATTACTTCCTTCCTGAGGAACTCGCACTTATCAGGTTGAAGCTTTAAATTATGTTTTCGTAATTTGTTTAATACTTCGATAAGCCGTGTATTATGTTCCTTTAAACTTGCTCCGTATATGACTATGTCGTCCAAATATACTAGACATTTGATTCCTTGTAGTCCAGTCAGCACAGAGTTCATTAACCGCTGGAATGTGGCTGGCGCGTTCTTTAATCCGAACGGCATTCTATTGAATTCGTAATGTCCGTACGGTGTAGAAAACGCTGTCTTGCATTTATCGTTTTCGGACACGGGTATCTGGTGATAACCTGACGCTAAATCCAAGGTGGTAAAATATTTTGCATTTCCCAGTTGGTCTAGTATGTCCGTTATATTAGGTAATGGGAAGGAATCGCCTATTGTTAAATCGTTTAACTTTCGAAAATCTACGACTATTCGTAATTTTTGTTTACCTGACGCATCGGTTTTCTTAGGGACCACTAGCAATGGAGCGTTCCATTGGCTGGTACTTGGTCTAATAATTTTGTCTCTCAACATGCCTTTTACTTGCTGATTTACTTCTTGTTTATGTTTTTCTGGTAAGCGATATGGGCGTATATTTACGGGTGCACTGTTGGCTTGAACCGTAATTTCATGTGTGATAGTAGGAGTATAAGTGAGTGCATCTCCTTCGATATAAAATATATCGCTAAAACCTTCACAAATTTCTAGCAGTGTTTTTACCTCTTCTTGAGTTAGGTGTTGTACACGCAGTAAATTTTTTATTTGTTCGCGACGGGAAAGCGTTGTAGCCTCCTGTTGTGCTTGAGTAATACATATTTGAGCCGCTGTATTTTTTATTTCTTCGACTATTACACAGGGAGTTGGTAGTTTAATATATTCTTCGGTAGTGTTTATAACACTGATTGGGCAGGAAAATTCTTCTGGCTTTACTAAGCAATAGCCAATAAAAACTCCAGGCTGTGTTTCCTCAGCACGTATTATACCTACTTTATTTGAGTCGGTAGTAGCTTGAATAATTGTCTCGCTGCGCGGTTTTAATATTAATGCTCGGTACGGATATAATTTTAATATCGTATCTGATAGCTGTATCTGCTTCTTATTATAATCGCACGTTACCTTGTGTTTTTGTAGAAAGTCTACTCCTAGGATTCCTTCATAATCAATTGGGAAGTCGTCCTTCACGATATAAATTGAGTGCCGTATTTTTCGGTTCTCCAGGATTATCGTTGCCTTGATTTATCCTATTGTATTCATTTTGTGTCCTGTAACTCCAGTGAGTGCCATTTGCTCCTCGTAAATCATGGTTTCTCCTTTTAGATTTCTTAACTTCATTAATGTAACCGTTGCTCCTGTGTCAAACAGTAGGTTTAATTTCCCTTTTTTAACTTCCTGGATGGAAAGTTACTAGATCTAATCCAGTTTTTGTTTGCGATTTTCCTGTTACTTGCGATATTTGATACTCGAGGGCTGGTCTCGGCTGCCTTGTATTCTCCTCGTCTTCTTCTTCATCATTGTTTTGCGTTTTATTTTTTCTTTGTTGCCCATTCGTGTTATTACGATTTTGTGGCTTTTT
>NW_021848364.1:49345-52915 GCF_003651465.1 Formica exsecta
ATATTTTAGCACCGGGGCGGTAATTAATTTATTTTTTAAAGTCTCAAATGCATTTTGTTGTTCTCCAACTCATTTGAATTTTTCTCCTTTTTTCGTTAATTTCGTAAGAGGTTTGGCAATTTTCTATAAATTTTCTATAAATTTTCGATAATATCCCACTAAACCTATAAAAAATCGTATTTCTTTTATCTTGGTCAGTGTTGGGAATTCTCGTGCTTTTAGTTTAGAAGGATCAGGCATGATTCCGTTTTCGGTTACTATGTGCCCTAAATATATTACTTCCTTCCTGAGGAACTCGCACTTATCAGATTGAAGCTTTAAATTATGTTTTCGTAATTTGTTTAATACTTCAATAAGCCGTGTATTGTGTTCCTTTAAACTTGCTCCGTATATAACTATGTCGTCCAAATATACTAGACATTTGATTCCTTGTAATCCAGTCAGCACAGAGTTCATTAACCGCTGGAATGTGGCTGGTGCGTTTTTTAATCCGAACGGCATTCTATTGAATTCGTAATGTCCGTACGGTGTAGAAAACGCTTCCTTGCATTTATCGTTTTCGGCCACGGGTATCTGGTGATAACCTGACGCTAAATCCAAGGTGGTAAAATATTTTGCATTTCCCAGTTGGTCTAGTATGTCCGTTATATTAGGTAATGGGAAGGAATCGCCTATTGTTAAATCGTTTAACTTTCGAAAATCTACGACTATTCGTAATTTTTGTTTACCTGACGCATCGGTTTTCTTAGGCAATGGACCACTAGCAATGGAGCGTTCCATTGGCTGGTACTTGGTCTAATAATTTTGTGTCTCAACATGCCTTTTACTTGCTGATTTACTTCTTGTTTATGTTTCTCTGGTAAGCGATACGGGCGTATATTTACGGGTGCACTATTGGCTTGGACCATAATTTCGTGTGTGATAGTAGGAGTATAAGTGAGTGCATCTCCTTCAATATAAAATATGTCGTTAAAATCTAAACAAATTTCTAGCAGTGTTTTTATCTCTTCTTGATTTAGGTGTTGTACACGCAGTAAATTTTTTATTTGTTCGCGACGGGAAAGCGTTGTAGCCTCCTGTTGTGCTTGAGTAGTGCATATTTGAGCCGCTGTATTTTTTATTTCTTCGACTGTTACGCATGGAGTTGGTAGTTTAAACTCTTCTGGCTTTACTAAGCAATAGCCAATAAAAACTCCAGGCTGTGTTTCCTCAACACGTATAAATAAAAACGTCATATACAAAATTGGGTGTACTGATTGCGATGCGTCATATGTAGGACAAACAAAAAGGCAATTAAAAACCAGAATTAATGAACATAAACTTAACAAAAAACAATCAGTGGTTTCCCAACACGTAATTGAAATAAATCATCATATGGATTGGGACAATGTTAAGATATTGGATCAAGAACCCAATTATCACAAAAGATTAATATTAGAGGCGATTTTTATAAAAAAACAAAGAAACGGCCTTAATATCATGGACGAAATAGAATTATTAGACCATGCATACTTTCCGTTGCTTGATGTTCCAAAGTCTTAAATAGCGAGTCTCACATTTTGCGTCTGCGTGTTTGACATGTGACAAAACATATAAAAGATCCACACAATGCCTGTATCTCTCATTTCGAGTCAGTGACAGCGCTAGAGAACTTCTTTTACATAATATTGTTCTTTCGGTTGACTAGTAGAAATAAAAAGTTGTAAGTGATTTTTGCTTTTGATTGTAAAATTGGTTCATATATAATAGTAATGTTGTAAAATATTGACAGATAATAACTGACTATGCATTGCGATACAAACAAATTTTACCAACATGACGTTCGATTTCATATGTGTAAACACAATGACTTCACTTAAAATTCAAAACCAATGGACCACATGAGGAGCACATTTGCGACCGTTGATAGAGGTGATGGATGCCATTTATACGTTGTATTAATCAAACCATGAGGTATGATTGATCTTGCGCCAGGCGCCTTATTGTTAATTTTTTGAGTGGCTGAGGAGACACAAGTAGAGTGTCGAAACGTCCCACAATTTTTATGTAATAAAGTTAAATTAAAACCATATTGTTCATCCATATACTGCTCGTAAAGGCCTTATTTATTTATTTATATTTTTTGTAGAAAGTCTACTCCTAGGATTCCTTCATAATCAATTGGGAAGTCGTCCTTCACGATATAAATTGAGTGCCGTATTTTTCGGTTCTTCAGGATTATCGTTGCCTTGATTTTTCCTATTGTATTCATTTTGTGTCCTGTAACTCCAGTGAGTGCCATTTGCTCCTTGTAAATCATGGTTTCTCCTCTTACATTTCTTAACTTTATTAATGTAACCGTTGCTCCTGTGTCAAACAGTAGGTTTAATTTGCCTTTTTTAACTTCCTGGATGGGAAGAGTTACTAGATCTAATCCAGTTTTTGTTTGCGGTTTTCCTGTTACTTGCGATATTTGATACTCGAGGGCTGGTCTCGGCTGTCTTGTATTCTCTTCGTCTTCTTGTTCATCCTCGTCTTGCGTTGTATTTTTCCTTTTTTGCCCATTCGTTTTATTACGATTTTGTGGCTTTTTATTTTCGTTTGATTTCGTCCGGTTAGATTGTACTATCCCTGGGCGTCCGTGTAGACTCCAGCATTCATCTCGACCATGACCTGATTTTTTGCAGTAGGTGCAATGTTTTTCGAGTGTATTTATTCTTGATTGTCCCTGTGGCTTCGGCAAGGAGAATCGGTTTGAATATCTGCTTGTTCGGCATCCTCGTCCGTGATGCCCTAGTTTTCCGCATTTATTGCATTGTAATACTTTATTTCGCGCTGCTTGCGAAATTGTATGACTGGGCTTATGTCGCGATGCATGTTCTAATAGACCCTTGACTTTCTCTTCCGCATTGGCTCCTGCGATTGCTTCTTGAAGCGTTGAGTAATGCTGTGCTCGCACTACCAATTTGATCATCGTGGAGATCTATTTTGAAATTTTGCAGAGCTTGCTGTTGTATAGTTTCAAGTATAATGCGTTTCCGTTCGCTGCCGTAATCTTGGCCTTCGATCATGGATTCATATAATTCCATGGCCAAATTGTCGGCGCGAAGCCCGTATGCTTTGGCGGTCTCGCCGGCTTTTCGTTTTAAGGAGTTAAACTCGATTTGCAAGTGAGTAATGCTCTTCTTGCTTAAATAGCAGATTTCGAGTTCTCTTTTAAACTGTCCGAAACTGTTTATATTTCGCGTTTCAAAGTCTACCATAGCTTTTTTCTTTAGCTTTGTGCAAAGTATTGCTTCTAATAATGTTTTTTCATCTGCGGGATTAATATTTTTTATCGCGTATGAACATGCGCTTAAAAATTCTTTAAGTTTAGCTTGTGAATTTCCGTCAAATTCCGGAATCATATCTCTTGCTTCTTTTAATCGTAAATGACCGTTTAAAGGTGCCGATTGATTTCGAACATCGTTAAGTGTTCGTCCGTATGTGACATCAAAGTTAGTGTCATTCGGTATTGTTCGCGTTCTATTTAAATCTTCCCGATTTGCGCGTAGATCGTGTATTTGCTCGTGTAATTCTCTTATTTCTTCT
>NW_021848364.1:53734-55556 GCF_003651465.1 Formica exsecta
ATTTGCAAGTGAGTAATGCTCTTCTTGCTTAAATAGCAGATTTCGAGTTCTCTTTTAAACTGTCCGAAACTGTTTATATTTCGCGTTTCAAAGTCTACCATAGCTTTTCCCTTTAGCTTCGTGCAAAGTATTGCTTCTAATAATGTTTTTTCATCTGCGGGATTAATATTTTTTATCGCGTATGAACATGCGCTTAAAAATTCTTTAAGTTTAGTTTGTGAATTTTCATCAAATTCCGGAATCATATCTCTTGCTTCTTTTAATCGTAAATGACCGTTTAAAGGTGCCGATTGATTTCGAACATCGTTAAGTGTTCGTCCGTATGTGACATCAAGGTTAGTGTCATTCGGTATCGTTCGCGTTCTATTTAAATCTTCTCAATTTGCGTAGATCATGCATTTGCTCGTGTAGATCGTGCATTTGCTCGTGTAATTCTCTTATTTCTTCTCGCATTTCTCGAACAGTTTGCACGATTTCGATTATCAGTACAAATTGCTCGGATCTTCGAGTGGACGTCCGGCGTCTTCATTGTCCGCGGCGGCGTTATTTCTAGCCTGTGCTCGCAAGCGTTTTATTTCCCTATCAACGTCTTCGGGGGGGACAGTTGACGGTAATGGATTACGTTGCATGTTTTCTTCGTTATTTGCTTCGAAGATGCTACTGTCGTATATTACGGGAGAGTAATTTTTCCTAACGGCGACATGTTCGACGGATGTACGATTTATATCAGGTCTGTCTACTTCTATTATGTTATTATTATTGTTAGGCGGGAGTGTATTTTCCGCTACTTGATTTATTTCTAGTTCGCGAGATCCTAATTCGGGTGAATTCGCGCCTGAAAAATGGTTATCTAAATTTCTCCGTACGTTATCGCGAATGTCGCGGACCGCTTTTTCGATTACTCGTACGGGGGTTACAAAGCCGAATCTATTTGCTAGTCGCGCTGGTACGCTTAAAAATCGCGGTCGGTGGAACGTAACTCTTTTCGGTTGTGCCAACATTCACGCTATTTTATTGTACAATGTCTTTGACTTACAGTTTAGCGATGATACGCATTCTTCTTTCGCTTACTCATTGCTTCTGCACGGTCAGCTGTTGTGGTTGGATCGCTCGGCGGTGCACGTTGCTGTAGGTCAGCGTCGGTGAGTTTTCCGTTGCACGGGCGGCATCCTTGGTTTGCTACGATCGGCTAGTTGCTGGGCGTTGCGTTTGATTGCTCGTTCTTTTGCGCTTCACCTTCTTGTCACGGTTCTTCTTCCGGGTCTCTCAGGCACTGACGATTTCTTCTTTTGCTCGCACTTGGTGCTGATTTGCTCAATTTGTCAATCGATTTTTGTTATCAATTGTGTCTCGAAATAGTTGGGCGTATCCCACTATATTCTTATTTATTTCTTTAGCTGGACCAATCCCACTGCTGCCATCAATTTTATTGTGCCTCTCCGGGTACAACGGAAATTTGGGGATGATCCAAGGGTTCGGCTCGTCTTAGGAGTTGGGACTCCAAATGTCGAGAAACATGAGACAAAGATTCCGTGCAAAAAGATTTATTTGTACAGCTTACGTATCGTAGAGTTCGGTTTGGTGATGCTTCGGCAATATCGGCGCTTGCAGAATCTCACAGTTTCTTCAAGTATACGCGTCACCACTTAGTTTCGGAATACGGCCCCGAGGTACTCGTTATCTCTTCTTTTATTGTCCGAAAGTAGGTGACTTTTGGTACTAGGTCGCGATGTCTTAATTGCATATTGCAACGAATTGCATATCTTGCATTTAATCGCGGTTTTGGGAGCGCGCGCAACAGCTTACGAAGTGCTGAATTTGC
>NW_021848364.1:55634-57691 GCF_003651465.1 Formica exsecta
GTCTGTCTGTCTCTCTCTCTCTCTCTCTCTCTCTCTCTCTCTCTCGTGATTATATTATGTTGTTAATTACAAAGATTGCAGCGGAAATACTTGGAAGAATAGAAGATACATTGCAGTTGCATGATAAGTATATAATGATTTATTATTCTTCTTTATTATTATTATGTAATACATCTTGTATTACATGTTTTATATATAATAATAATAATAATTATAAAATTTGTGTATATATATAGGATGAAGAAACATGAGGGCAACAAAAAGAAGAATGAGCAGGATGGTTGCACTACACGTATTGGCAGCATTAGTTACGACAAATGTCACATATTTTACCAGTCTTCTATGAAAAATGAAACAATTTAGTTTTCTGATTTGACATTATTACAGTTTCTATATGCACATTTGTCAAATATCGTAATGTTCTTTACATTGTCGTTATTTATTTTTATTCAAGAAAAACACCAGCAACAATCGAAATCAAACTGTCTGCCGCGGACGAAAATGCCGAGAAAGCACGCAATTTCCGCAAATTTCCATGAACCTCGTGATTTGTTCGAAAAATCTACATTTTCGTAGAAATTGTACATTATTTGGATCACTGCACAAGTTAAAATTTATAATAATATTTTTTAGTAAACTGCGATAAAAAATCGTATACTGAAAACCGCAAACAAAAGTGTAATGGAATAATTTCTGTGAGCAAATAAGCGAAAAAGTAAACAAATCGGCAATAGAAACTTAATAATTTTCAAACAGAAAATTCATGAAATTATCAATGATTACAAAGTTATAAAAATTAAATAACTCGTGTTTTCAAACTTTGTTTGTTTGAAAGAATCTTTAAAACAGAATCTTTTAAAAAATAGGATCTTTAAAATTTAAAGAGCCAAACGTCGGAAGAATTAAAGCGCTTAAACGCAATGAAATAGATATGCAATTGTTTTCGCTTATCGCGGCGAGCTCACAAGCCTTTAGCGTTCTCGAGTGACCACTTCGGCGGTGTCTCACAGAACACATTCTATTGAGCTTTCTTACGCTTTTTAATATCTTACGATTTTTTATCGTAGTTATTGAAAGATATTGTTGTGAATAGTGTAACGTGTGTGTGTATATGTGTGTGTGTGTGTGTGTAGTGATTTTAAGAAATTACTACTGTTTTAACGAAATTGTAGTTTCGATAAAAGCACGAGATTCGCGGAAATTCGCAGAGATAGCGTGCTTTCTCGGTGTTTTCCGTTTGCGGTCGTCGGTTTGTTTTTTATTGTTGCAAGTGCTTTTCGTGGATCATCAAAATGGAAAACAATAATGTAAAGAACATTTCGATATTTGACAGATGTACATACAAAAACTGTAATAACGTCAAGTCAGAAAACTGTAAATTGTTTCGTTTTCCACGGAAGACTGATGAAAGATTTGACATTTGGATAAGAAACTGCGGTAAGTAAAAATACAAAATTCTTGAAAATATATAAAATATTTGATGATAACAAAAGCTAAATATCGTGAAAAAACGGCTGTTTTACAAATTTTTAGTAATTTCTTAAATGAAATTTAATTAAATTTTTTTGAAGTACACTGTGTAACAGTAATGTCAAAAGCTGGACTTTAATTGTATAGTAACGGCGAGCGGAGGACAAGGAAAAATTTTACACAAGTGCGAGCCGCATACATATAAACTTCAAGTAAAAGTTTCCCTTGTCCTAACGCGATTGTGCGACGGTGACTCGCCACTCAGCTTCTAGTATCTAGCTATATAATAAAATAATAAATATATAATGCAAAATATTTAAAAATATTTAAATCACATTTAACACTTATATTCTTTTTAATAAAAAATTGCATGTTTAAAAATTTAAAAATTAATATTTAATGATTTAATATATATTAGATTTTATCACACACACGCATACACACACATACGCGCACGCACATGTTTGTGATAAAATATCATATGTATTAAATTATTAAATATTAAAAACACCTTTAAAAAAAAATAAAACACTTTTATTTAAAAAAATCATGGAAGTTTAAAATGTGAAACAAATCTTTTAAATAGA
>NW_021848364.1:57869-64719 GCF_003651465.1 Formica exsecta
TTCCCAAATTCCTTCCGGCAAACGATCCTAACTACCGTGCCTCTCCGGAGGCATAACAGCATTAATAAATAAATATTACGCGAGTTTTATTAATTATATTTAATTTTTAACATTTTATTTCATTTTATTATATATTTTAAAGGAAATTTGTCGACACTGATGTGAAATCACTTTTCGTCGACGAATTTTCTTTAAAATAATAAAATAAAACAAAATGTTAAAAATTAATATTATTAACAAAATTCACGTAATATTTATTTAATAATGCTAAAATGTTGCTGGAAACAAAAAAAAGAAAAAATGATAAAAAATAAGAGAAAAAAAATTGTCACACAACGAGATTCGATCCCGCGATCTTGCGTTTACAAGATAAGAGCTCTACCAACAGATCCACTCGCTCGCTTCGATAATTATTCATCGCAACGTCTTAAGATTCGCTAGAACAACTTTAGCATTTTTTTCGACGAATGCTTGAGAAGTATACGCTCTCGTTTTAACATGAGCTGTTATTTATTGAGAACCACACATAAAAAAAATTGCCGTTTGAATTGGTGAGGGACACGTTTGACATTCTTCTTGTTAATATTTTTAAAAATGCTTTCCAAATTTTCAAAAGATATTTTTACTTATATTTATTTGCTACTTGGTGTAATTAAAATGCATGATATATTTTTCAGTGTATAAACTATAGATTTATATGTAAACAGGTAATGAAAAGTTATTCAAGTGGTCCGCGGCATCAATACAGAAGGCAGGCTTATGTGCAGACCATTTTAATAAAGAAGACTTCAAGAACCCTACAAAATTACATATTAGAAAAAATCCCATACCATGGAGCCCAAAGGATATTGAAATTTCACATTTTATCAACGATAACGCTGAAAAAATTATAGAAGTAAACAAAACAATGGAAAATATTGTACAAGATAATGTTGACTCACAATTAGATAATCAAGACCGTATTCCAATGGAAATCGAAAGTCGTAATGATTTTCAAGTAGACGTTGCAGAGGCCAAGAAAAACAAATTGCGAAGTAGCCACAATAAGCAACGTAACACCTAAGAGATGTTACCCTTCCGGAAAAGAACTTTTCTACAATTTCGGAGATGACATCGCAGACGATGAGTGGTTTAATAATAAAAATCCACCTCCACTTTTTTGGGGTAATTACTCACAGAAAGAAATGGAAGCAAATATGCCGAAAAAGCGAATAGAAAAAACGAAAAAAGCGTGTTCCTAAAAAAATATATAATGAAGACGAATTATGTGAAATGGAAAAATTAAAAAAAGAAAATTTAAAATTAAAAAAGCTTCTAATGCAAAAGACGAGACAACAATAAAATATAACTGCAATATTGAAAGGTCGCAATATTGAAGCTCGAAAAAAAGGACATTTGCAAACATAATGTAAACCAATTTTTAAATGAAAAAAAATGTCTAAAACCAGTTCCGAAAACTATGATAAAACTTCAACTACATAAGGGGACTAAAAAATATACAAAAGAAGAAAAAGATTTAGCGAAACAAATGTTTTACTATTCCGCAAGTGGATATTCACGACTAAGAAAGGCTGGATTAAACCTCCCATCAGTGATGCCAGAATTGAGACGCGAGCAACATGCAACCGAGCTGGAGGGGATAACACACACAAGCGCAAACCGCGTACGTGTGAGCTCGGTGCTTCGGCTAGCTTCGGATAGCAGAAGAGGACAGATATACTGTTTCTGTCTCTCTTCTTCGTATATTAAATGATTTCTCACGCTTTCGATATTATACACAGAGAAAAAGGTTTCTTTAGAATTAATATATTTATTTGTTTGACTTATATTTGTATCATTACAAAAACATAATTTTATACTGTTGTGCCTCTAGCCGCTAAGGAAGAGGTCTTTAGGGATTTATACGCCCAAAGGATTAAGACCCACGCTCGAAATAAGACACTCCCGGACGTTAGGTATAAATTAATATATTTCACAGGTTTTGGTACACTTTTACATATGAAACATTATTTTGTTGAATAAAAATTTAGTAGTTTCGTTGTATTAAACCATATTGTTTGACGGAAAAATGACTATTATTTGAAATAATGCTTTTCAACCAAATAATATTTGTTTCATTACACTAAATATACATTAATATATTGTTTAATGAAACAAAATATTTATTTACATAAAAATGATGAAATATGTTGCATTCAAATAACAACAATATTTTTTTAAATTAACTTGTTGCTTGGAATTACATAAATTCTAACTATAATCAATGCAAATACGACGTAATGCAAAGTAATTCCAGAAAAAATGTACATGTATTGCGACAGTAAGACATTCCTCTGTTTCTTTGTCTCATCCAGTATCAGCACCTAGGGTACGTTCCACTTAACGACCGCAACGTTCGCGAGCATCATCTGTCTTTGTTTAACTTTCGGTGAACAACAAAGATGAAATGATACCGTGAGCGTTGCGGTCGTGAAGTGAAACGCGCCCTTAATTGGTTCCTCGCGGTCTCGCGACAATTCGGTTCTCTGATAGGTCGAAAGCCGAAACTTGCGCTCGCATGTCCGGGCTGTAGCCGCCACGTCTGCAATCTGGCAACACGGGCTGTAGCCCGGCACTTATTGTTCGAGCAGTGATGTGCGTGGTATAAACTATAAAGTCGTGCGTAGTATAAAGTCATGCAGCTCTGAATTAATTTGTTTATCGATTATCATATTTATATTTATCCGTGGTTAACATTCTTCCTATCTGGTATCATTTCTTAAAAAGTAGAAGCAGTGAGTGTAAAGAAAAAAATATGTCTGACTTTGAGACTGTTGCATCATTTTTAGAAACTTGCGGCTTAGCGCATTTGTCTTCAACATTTGCCAGTAAGTACTTTATAATTATTATTATATGTATTTCCTGAATTATAATGTTATAAAAATACGATCACCAAAACCATCTTAAATATATTCGTTATCTCATATGCAGTTTGTGAGACTGCTACTCAGCCACGCTCTATACTCTCGCTGTACATTTTTAATATTTTACATTGGGTGCTTTCCAGCAACATACACTGTGTTACACAACAGCATTTTATTGGCTATATATTATCGAAAGCATCTTCTAAGATAATATGTAGCCAATAAAATGCTTTTGTGTAACACAGTGTATTTTGCTGGAAAGCACCCATTATTTCAATTTTTCCACTATTTTTCCATTGCTGATTCCATTATATCATGTTTTATTTGTTATATACAACAATATGCGCCACACATAATCTGATATAGATATCTTGTATTTTAATGTTCTTTATATTTATTTTTTATTTTAGAACACAAAATAGATGACATAGGTCTTTTACATATGATAACAGATGGGGAACTTAAGGAATTAATTCCTTTTTTGGATGAAAGGAAAACATTTCATACGGCTTTACAAAAAGATTCTTCCACATTGCCATGTGAAAATATAATGGTAAATACACATTTTGTACTTGTTCGTTTTTTATTATGAATACCGTTGCTCAAATAAACTTAAGATTATTGTTATTTTACTACATATTTACAAAAGTTTACAAATAATATTTGTATAGTTTTTATTAAAAATAATAAAAATTAATTATAAAAAATTTTCATAATTTTTATAATAATAACTTTATAATAGCTATATTATATTGAAATAATTTTTTATTTTTATTATAAAGTATTCCATTTTAAATGCTTCAGATAAATATTATTTTAAAATATAATTCTGTTTTCTTAAATATTTACATCATAATTTAATTTTCAGATGTCTTCAAAAAATATTGAAATTATTGAACTAGAAACTTCAGAACTAGAAGTAGAACAGAACTTTTATACAGAACTAGAACCTTCTACAAAAAAACCAAGACTGTCATTTTCAGTAGAATCTGATAGTACTTTAACAGCTTCTTCATCTTCTTCTAATGAAACGTTAGATATTTATAATACCATTGAAAAGAAAATAACAAATATTAATATGGCTGATATTGTATTAAAAACACATGATGTTATAAATTTTGATTTAAGAAATCTCTTAAACAGTCATATTGTAGGAAGAGTTATATTACTAAAATATGAAAAAACAAAATGTATTGACAACAGAGATCGCAATCATTTGTGTAACATTATAATATGCCATTTTTTAAATGAAGGAAAACGATTAAATAATTCAACGATAAGCATTCTAGCTGACAAAATAGTTGAAATTTTTGAATGTGAAAAAAGATCTACATATTATGTTAGCCCTATTGGAAAAAATAAATCATGTTATCATAAACCAGAAGTATCTAGAGGAAAATTAATAGATAAACACAGAAATAAATTGACTCTGTTAAGAAAAACTTTAAGAGCCTCTGAGGTTTCATCAGTCGACGAAAAACAAAGTAAAGAACCCCGCACTAATCATATGGAAAATCTGTCCCGGTCAAATCAATTGGTTTTTACATATGTTGTAGCTTATGACCTACTGAACAAAAGATGTAATGGGCACAAAGCTCAATAATGGACAGTTATCGAGTTATAACCAATCAAACATGAAAAATTCGGACTGCCGAATAGTCAAATCTCGGAAGGTATTGATTTTTTTGAAAAATGTTTGAAACAAACATAGTAGGGTTTTACAAAATCTGTTAGTTGGACCTATGTGAAGTTGGCACCCCTCTTTTAATAAATAAAGTTTTCAATACAGAAAATGATAGTATTTCGTTTGTAGTTGTTTGTAGTAAAAATATTTTCGTTTGTAGTTTGATCCATAAATAAATAAAAAATTTTTTTTAAATGACTGTCACCTGACTTTAAGATATCTCAAATCCGCTTTCGCCATTCGTTTTAGAATCGTTTGTAGTTGCTTGTAGTGATTTTGCTTTCGTTTATAGTTGACTAGTTTAATAGTTACAACATATTTGCAATAAACAAATAACGTAACTTTGTCAATTTTAAAGATATCTCAAATCCGCTTTGGCCATTCGTTCTAGAATTGTTTGTAGTTGTTTGTAGTGATTTTGCTTTCGTTTGTAGTTGAATAGTTTAAAAGTTACAACGTATTTGCGATAAACAAATAACGTAACTTTGTCAATTTTAAAGATATCTCAAATCCGCTTTCGCCATTCGTTTTAGAATCGTTTGTAGTTGTTTGTATCTTTTTGTTTTTTAATTTTTTTGTTTTATTTTTTAGATTTTTAAAAAAATTTTTTTGTTTTATTTTTAGATTTTTTTTTAAATTTAAAAAAAATTTTTTTGTTATTTTTTTGTCTTTTGCTGTATAAAAACTTAAAGAAAAGAAATTGTTGTGGAGAAAACTATTTAGTTTTTTATATAGAATAATAAGTGTATCAGTCTAAAACTTTTGTTTAAAACATTTATCATGATGTTCCGTATTTACTGAGATAAGCGTAAAAAAACTATAATTTTTATGGGTTTTTCATGGTTTTCACCATGAAAATCAAATAGTCGCCAATTTTCACTATGATATTCGTAATCAGCGCATCAAAATACATAAGAATACTGAGTTTCAAAAAAATCGGAGATGAGTACTTTTCGGAACTACACCCGCCCACGTAAAGTGTTAATATTAACTTACCAAAAACTTGTAGCTAACCTGTTTTCGTCCGCCCGCCAAGACTTTCGCGCCCATAGCATAATCTTGTTATTACTGCAGATAGATACGTCGTTGCTAATGGTTATCATGGCCGCGCATGCGCGAGAAAACCCGGCCCGTCTCACAACACTGTGTACCCCCCTCGCTTTGCGTGGAAAGTTGCAAACCCATGTGGAATCGTATATATACTGCAAAGTACATGCTTAGATGGAAGGACAGATATAAGATTTAGAGTCCATCGTTTTTGTCGAAAACTATCACTCGTACGGTAAAAATGAATAGGACATAAAATGTTTATCTCTGTGAGATCTAAAACTTTTGTCTAAAACATTTATCATGATTTTCCGTATTTACTGAGATAAGCGTAAAAAACTATAATTTTTCTGTGAAGTCTAAAACTTTTGTTTAAAACATTTATCATGATGTTCCGTATTTACTGAGATAAGCGTAAAAAAACTATAATTTTTATGGGTTTTTCATGGTTTTCACCATGAAAATCAAATAGTCGCCAATTTTCACTATGATATTCGTAATCAGCGCATCAAAATACATAAGAATACTGAGTTTCAAAAAAATCGGAGATGAGTACTTTTCGGAACTACACCCGCCCACGTAAAGTGTTACAAGCTAATAACTCTAAAAATATTTGTCAAATCAAAAAATTGTTTAGGATAAAGTTTCATATTTTCGAGGGGCCTTTCTAACTACGTAAACATAAAATTGCCCCCGCTACCCCTCTAAAAGGGGCGGGGGGTAACTTTACTCTTTGCTATAAATCAAGTTTACAAAAAATTTTATTTAAGAACTTTTTTATTTAACTTATACTTTTTCTAATCTTTTCATGTTATCGATTGGCAGATAGTGACCGGTATTTATTAGGATTTTTCATATATAAATCGTATTCGATTGTGTTCAATCGAGACGTGTTCAAACGATACTCAGTCATTATTTCTCTATTTATTGCAGGAAAACATACAGGGTGAGTCATTTTAATCAACGCACGCAAATATCTCGTAAAGTAAATAAGATGGAAAAAAATATTTTATACAAAAGTTGTACGGTTCAGAGGCGGACACATGATGAAAATATGGACTTGACCTTGAGTGACCTTTTCAAGGCCAAATCAATGTGATCGATATTTTCTTAAATGAAACTCCCCATTTTTTATTGCATATTCTTGTAGCTTATCTCGAGAGCTTTTCAAAACACTATAATAAAATAATTTTTCATTAAGTACTTTTTGAGTTAT
>NW_021848364.1:64949-87835 GCF_003651465.1 Formica exsecta
TTCTTTTATGGCTGGTTGGGCATTAGTCGCCCATACACCATTGTTTCTTATGGGTTTGTAGAATATAAGCAAAACTCCTCTAAGAGAGGAGGGAGTCCAAAAAAAGGTCCAGACAAAGGACATACGCAGCACGCAAAAACACGTCCGAACCCGACACGTTGTCAGTCGGAACTGCTTGGTACTACCACTATCGAAAAGATCAAAAAGTGGATGTAGCACGGATATGAACCAAATGACCGACAGTATCAAAAACTGGATGTAGCACGGACATGAACCATATGGAGATTTGACTGACAGTACCGAAAAGTGGATGTGGGTAAGTGTTTCCAATTCCTAAAAGTGGATGCACGGCGCTGCTCTACGGCCTAGAAAAAGCGTCCCACGAAAATCGCCGGCATTGCCTTTCTCAGGCTTCTCTCTGGTACCACACTTATTCTAATTCTGAAGTATATTTAGTAATTTCCTAGATTTCCGCCTTTCCGCCACCAAGTTTCATGGCGAAAAAGTTCACGTGAAAAGTTTTACATTTCCGCGGTTGGGAGAGTAAGGGAGAATTCACACCTTGACAGAAAAGCAGAAAGCAGAAAAGCAGAGGCCAATCAGAACTCGCGCTAGAAAAGCAGAATGTACTGCTTACTATCAGCGCGAGTTCTGATTGGCTTCTGCTTTTCTAGCACGAGTTCTAACTGGCTTCTGCTTTTCTGCTTTCTGCTTTTCTGCCAAAGTGTGAATTCTCTCTAATGATGCGGTCCCATGGTACGGAATGTATGCGCAATGCGGAATGGCGGAACGCTCGTGATTGGTTCGATCTTTTTTACGTTCGTTCCGCCAATTTCTATCCGCAATTATTGTACGGAATTGACGGAATTATTAAATTATTAATTATTATTACTTGTAAACTTGTATGCATGTTAATAAAAAAAAAGAAGTCGACAAACGGCTGTGGTCGGGTGCGGACGTATTTGAGCGTATCTCTTTGAGGTGTCATTCTAAAGTAATCCATGTATTTTTCCATGTCTTCGGCCAGCATTTCTTTAACAAGATTCTCACTTACTCCTTGTTTTAATCTTCTTTCTATACTAAATATAGGTCGTACCCAATATTTTCGTTTTTTCCTATTATTCTCATTTTTTTTGCAATTATATACGAGTAAAATTTTACGATCTTGCGGCGTAGTTCTTGCTTTTGAAATATACACCAACTTTATTTAAATTTTTTCAATAATCCGCCAATAATGATAAATAATTTTTCAGAATTCATATTGTCAGTTCGTATATTATGTATGGAGTATATGAATTTTGACAAGTATATGCATGTATTTGTGATTCCGATCCGCTTGAGTATTTTCTCTACTGTCCTATGCAGCGGAAAACGCGGAAGCGTAGTCTGTGCGAGCCAATAATATACACTATTCCGATAGATACAATGAAAGAATCTTACAAGGAGAAGTCACAGCTGACTCTTCACCGATTTTAATCTCCTTTTTTGTGGTGAATCTTCATTGAATATAGTTAAGCCCTGTAAGAGCTTTTCGTCCAATGCGCCTTGTAAGTAGTATTTTTTTATACTTGAAATTTGGAGAAATTTGGAGAAATTTTAATGTAGGTTGTAAGACATAAAGAAAGACACTTTATCGAACAGTGCCGTTGGCGCAGAGAGTAAGCGCGAGTACACTAATAGCGAGAACCCAGGTTCGAAACCATTTACGCTGTTAACATTTTTCCTTTTTTTTTTTATTATTTGATATGTACATGTAATATGCATTATTTACTACATAGAAATAAATATTTGACATATATTAAATAGGCATAAATCTTCTTATATATTTGCCTACATAAAATTACTGTGAAATAAATGAAATATTTTTACAGAGAAATGTTAATACTTTTGTTTTTAAAGATTTTTATACATTTTTTTAAATTTTCTTGAATGTCATATTTATTTATTTTTTTTATTCACTGATGACATATTTATATTTTTTTTTTATTCACTGATATATTTATTTATTTCTTTATTCACTGATGTCATATTTATCATGTTTTTATTTTACTAGACGACTTTATTATGTTATAGTTTGTCCGATTGCGATAATTTAATTATACTTTTAACTTGCGCTGAAGATAGCACAAAAACGGGCCGAAACATACGTTCATTGTATTTTCATTTTTATATCTATTTATAATTTTAATACTAATTAACATTAATTTCTTTGCGCCCGAAAACCTGCGCCTGGCTCTCATTGCTTGTCTCTTTGTTCGTCTTTTATCTTGTGGAACTTTTATTACTTGTAATTTAATAATATTAGTTATTTATAATTTTCTAGGAAATAATTAAGTGTATTTACTTAAATCCGACATGCTGTATATATTGTGTATATGCATAAATTATTTCATATGTTTGTATATACAGGATGTCCCAAAGCATCCTTGACAACGCTCATAAGCAAGTAGAGCACAGCAAACTGAACAGAAAAGTCCTGTAACATTTTTTTCTATAACACTTAATAAAGGAGTTATTATTAAGTAACGTCTGGCCAATCAGCGTCGACCTTTAGCCGCGCGCATGGTGGTGTGCGTGAGCGCTCCGTCGCTACGGCGACGCACACTAAAGACGGGCGGCTCCATTTTTATCGGATGTAAATGCGCTGTATATACAGGGTGGGGCATTTATATTGAGACACCTAAATATTTAAACAATAAAGCAAGATAGAAAGAAATGTTTCAGACAAAAGTTATATGGTTTCGAGAAGGCCACATGACAAAAATATAGACTTGACCTTGAGTAACCTTTTCAAGGTGAGGTCAATGTGATCGATGTTTTCTTAAACAATGTAAATCATTTTTAATGTTTTTGATTAAATAGTCAATTTATTACCGTCGTATTAATGACGCGACTTTACCTTGGGAACGTAATTACTGCTTTGGCCACTACTACGGTATGGCGCTGAAACCAGTGAGAAATGCTGGTCTCGCCTTCATCCGGGCCTTTGGCTATCTGTCTATTAATCTGTGCTCGCGCTTACTCCTTGCGCCAACGGCACTGTTCGATAAAGTGTCTTTCTTTATGTCTTACAACCTACATTAAAATTTCTCCAAATTTCTCCAAATTTCTCCAAATTTCAAGTATAAAAAATACTACTTACAAGGCGCATTGGACGAAAAGCTCTTACAGGGCTTAACTATATTCAATGAAGATTCACCACAAAAAAAGGAGATCAAAATCGATGAAGAGTCAGCTGCAACGTCTCCTTGTTATGCCCGTATCAGACTACGCATTGAAAATTGAAGATTGAAGATTAAGGATTGAAATTTGACTAATCAAAACAAAAGGGACTAAAATTTTTTTGTCCTGATTGGTCAAATTTCAATCTTCGATCTTCAATCTCAATCTTCAATGCGTAGTCTGATACAGACTTTAGGAAAGGTCTTAGGAAAGGAGCGTAATTGGCGGAATGTCTGCGATTGGACGGATTTCGTTCGGCCATTTCGCATTGCGCATACTTTCCGTACCATGGGACCGCACCATTAGGTGCAAACCCATGCAGCGGAATAGCATAACGCGGAACAAGAGCGGAACCAATTGCGAGTGTTCCGCAGTTTTCGCAACGTGGATTTTAAGTCCCTACATCCCCATGGAGCGTAACGAACGCACCGCGGACCAATGCGCAACTAATCACGAATTATTATTTTAAAAGGGTTAAAACCACGTTGAAACTTATTTAACTTATTTAACACTTTGTTAAATTGGCAGCGTCGAGCAACGTGGTCAGTACAGAAACAGAGATAAATTATTAATTATTACAAGTTATTTCTCATTTTTGAGAGATAAAGGAAAACTTTGAAGTTAGCTTTTACTACCATGTGTAAATGTATAGATGTGTATGTACATTACGCGATCTACGAAACCTATTCCGCTAGGAACTACTGAAAACGGAACAAAATTGCGAAACGCTCGTGATAGATTCCGCTTTCGTTCCGCGTTACGCTATTCCGCTGCATGGGTTCGCACTTTTACATGATCGAGTGTAGAGTCCTATATAATTAGAGAAGCGACATCGTTACCCCCTCCATGCTTCCCATGATCGCCCTGTTGGGCCCACAGCTGTCCATTTGTAATCTGAAATGTCTTAAAAATGTCTCAGAGATATTTAAAATGTTTTTTTTAAATAATTACAAATATACTTTTTGCTTACTTACGGTACGCCGGTTGCGATTAGTTTGTACGTAGGATTCACTACGTGCAAACTAACTGCCAACATAGGGCGCGTTTCACTTAACGACCGCAACTCTCGCGAGCATTATCTGTTTTTGTTTAACTTTCGGTGAACAACAAAGATGAAATGATACCGTGAGCGTTGCGGTCGTTAAGTGGAACGGGCCCGTGGCGGTCAGCTAATCAGCAAGCGGAACGCCATTGTCGCTTCTCTGATTATATAGGACTCTTAGTGCCGGTCCACAATAGGTGATTTAAGCCCTAAGCCTTAAGAAATTGACCAATCACAATCAAGTATGAAGAGAATACTCGACTGTGATTAGTCAATTTCTTAAGGCTTAGGGCTTAAATCACCTATTGTGGACTTGCACTAATCGAGCGGAATCATAAAGTTCACGTGAAACTTTTCACTTTTCACATTTCCGCCCTAGAGGAAAAGTACATGATCGACCTCCTGGACGCGATGAGCGATGAACGATGGGCGATATCCAATGAGAGCTTTATTTCTTCGGAAAATCAGAGCTCTTATTGGATATCGCCCATCGCTCATCGCTCATCGCGTCCAGTATGCGAGGGCCATTAGACCGGATCTACAATAGATGTAGTAAGCCTTAAGCCGTAAGAAAATTACCAATAACAATTCATTATTCTCCTCACATTTGATTGTGATTGATCAATTTCTTATGACTTGAGGCTTACTACACCTATTGTAGATCCGGACTTAGGGCCACCGCACAAGCTTTTCCGTAATGCATTACGTTACGTTAGAAAAGCTTGTGCGGTGGCCCTTATGGATCTCTACCCTTAACTACACCTATTGTAGATCCGGGTTTAACACGAAAAATTGCACCATGTGCAGCGGGCTTTACTTCATGGTTACTACGCATGCGTCTGATAATCTCATGATCTGGAATCACTGGAAATTATTATCTGTGGATTGTGGGTAGTATCAGTCAGGTAGTGTCATTTTACGTGAATTTTGTTCTCTGTTCCGAGTAAGTCGATTCGGTTCAGGCGATCAATTCTCGCGCGAACCTTGCTACTTTGAAAAGAGAATTTCATCGTTGTACGGAAAAAATTCGTAGTCATGGGCGTGGATGTCGAAGTTCTGAGTCCTGGTGATGGTAATTATAAGTTTCATCTTCTATGGATTCATGAAATTTCATTATTCTGGTCTCTTTGGAAAACCCTCTCCCCCATTTTGAAATGCTCTACACGCCGTATACCACGTTTCGATACTCCGAAACTTTTAGCGTTTCGCTCAATATACGCTAAATATGCCTTATACACAATCTAAAAGACCGCTAATAAACATGATTTATTTCATGTTATAATTAATCCAGTCTCTGTATTCAAGCAAAGTAGATTCTGCGCTATACAACAATATTTCTTTTTCATTTCTGTTGCTACAATTCTAAATACCGACACATTCTACTTATCATAATATTTCTCATAAGTTACTGTATATTTGCAGGTCAAACCTATCCAAAGACTGGGCAAACAGTAGTTGTACATTACACAGGTGATTATTTTTATATATGAATATAATTAATATTCTGAATTTTATACATATTGCATGATAATATAATATCTAATATAAAATATTATTGTGTGTATATATCTCAGAGATATAAAAAAATTTTAGTTATTGTTTTATACCTACATAATAAAAAAATAAGATTACAATATTCCACTTTTTTTTTCTATGAATAATTTGCATATATGAAATGTTATAATATTGTAAATATAATAGAGTTAATTATACAATATATATGTATATACAATGGAAAGAAATTCGATTCTAGCAGAGATCGCGGTGTGCCATTTAAGTTCAAAATTGGCAAAGGTGAAGTAATTAAAGGTTGGGACCAAGGAGTCGCGCAAATGTGCGTTGGGCAAAGGGCTAGGCTAACTTGTTCTCCAGATTATGCTTACGGCAGTCGAGGCCACCCTGGAGTATATCCTTTAATTCAAAATAATATTAAGTATAGAATAATCAAATATATTAAATAGAATTATTTTATATAGTTTATTTGTTATAAAACACAGATAACTATATTAGCCTTGACAAAGACACACTATTCCACCAAATGCCGTCCTCATATTTGATGTGGAATTACTGAAAGTGGAGCCTTGAAATACCTCTTAGAATGTACCAAACTGACCAAATGCATTTCAATATAAACAAAAAAAAATAAAAACATGCATCAAATTATATTATGTTAGTAATCGTTGCATGAACATAGCATATATGCCAATACCTTATAGCGTTTTCAAGTGAAGCAAATTTGATCGCTCTGAGAGCGATTAATAACGTCATAAACATCGTCTTGGGTTACTAGAAATATGCTTATTTATATTAATCAAATTCAAAACTTATTTTTGGTCGAACATATTTTCATGGAAAATTGGATTTAATCGGAGCAGTCAAATCTTACTTCACTCGAAAACGCTATTAATTCAATCGCTCGATCATTAAAAACTACATTGCATTTTTCACAAAATAACGTATAAAACATTAAGATTATTTTAGCATTGCGTGAAAATGAAATGTGCACAATGCATACTATTATGTTGATAATATTCAAACATCCCTATAAATGTTAAACTTCAAAAATGTATACTACTGCGTGTGTTTAATTATCAGCTCTCCAAGAGATGTTATTTATCTTCTGCACTTCATTTAAAATTGACTAATCATGTGCCTACGATGAGCAGTTGAAGTCTCAAATATTCACCAAATATACAATAACTTGTGCTCATTCCATTCAAATATTATGTATTTGGTAATTTTTCAAATATTTTGTACAAAACTCAATGATGTAAAGAAACAGTTACACATTAATAATTGAGACCTTTACAGACTATATGATAAAGTACAATAAAAAATGGTTTTGCCTCAAATATACATACTTTTTTTTCACATAAATAAATTTTGTTTATTTAAATAAATTTGAAGGCAAGTATAAAAAAGAATAAAAATATATTACAAAATAAAACTTTCAATTTAGCATACACATAACATTTGTGTGTGTATGTTTTAATATATTTAAAAAATATTTGAAATAAAACTTTTATATCTCTATGCTTCATAATATAAATATGTATCATGTGCAAAATGTTTTAGACATTCCTGAATTCTTGATTCTAATCTAGAAAATATATATAAAGTGCTTGTATATATAGTTTTTTCAAATATTTTTATAATTATTGTTATCAGTATTGTGTTTTATATGTATTTACTTATTGATTGCATCATTATCTGTTAAGTTATGTATATGTATATAATTTAAAAAAAAAGGCAAACCAAAACTACAAGGCTTGACTGTTCTGATTGTATTATAGGAAAATAAATTATATCATATTATATTATAAGATTTAGAGAGGAATTTCTAATTGGAGTGGAGAAAATATACTGGTAAGGGGCAAAGTTTGGCTCACTGGCAGAATATGCCAGCTAGCGACAAGTTGGGTCCTAGGATTGAATCCCGGTCGAGCCCCGTTATTTTTCGTCCGCTTATTCGTGGCTTACAATTAGGGTGACCAATTCTTGATCAACCAATTTCGGAATATCGACCTTTAAAAATCGGGACATAATAAAAAATATCGGGATTTTTTTATTCGTATAATTTTAATTATGAAACATAATGTGGTTATAATATTGCAGTTTTATTGAGTTTTCTTTTTATAATACCGGCTAATACTATAGAAAGAACCAGTTTTTGACTATAGAGATTCGTTTCGTATTTATAGTTTACTTTAAATTGATTAATTTGATAGTTGACTCATATCTTGATTCTTATCTTCGGCTTATATTTACTATTCACATTTAACGTTAAACAATCAACAGAACATAGTCTTCTATTATTTTTTAATATAATTAATCATTAATTTAAAACTAAACTGATAAAATTCTTAAAATAAAATTAAAGAACACTCATCAACCAAATATAAAAGCAATGAAAAATCAACATAAAATTTTACAGTTCTACAGACCGGCTGACTGTTTTTGTTTCAATTTAACCACGGACCTGAATTTTAGTACGATCTATTATTATGTTTTATATTATTTATTTTATGAAAAATCGGGACAAATAACGTCCCGTCTAAGGTTCTTTCGGAACGTTTCTAATGAGAGCCGAAAATCGGGATGTCCCGGAAAATTCGGAACAGTTAGTGACCCTACTTACAATATTAATCTTGCAATTTTTAGTTTGTAGTTTGTAAATTATTAAAATTATCTTTACATACGAGTGCTAATCCAAAAGAAATGGTTGAAAATAATATATACTCTGTCCAGTGAGAGAATGACCTCGGTCTGCACCTTAGAACATATATAAATGGAAGGGGAATAGCAGGCTGAAAAGTGTCGGAAGGAAGTGAGAAAGAAAATCGTAGTTGCCTCTCTCTTGTGAGTAACTACACATACAAGCATCGTGTCTGTAGATATACATACTCTTGTGTATACACACATGTGACTAATGTAACCTTATTTTTCATTGGGCCAAACCGGTAAGCCGTGCATGCGCACTTTTGAGCAGTTACTCACAAGAGAGAAGCAACTATGATTTTCTTTCTCACTTCCTTCCGACATGTTTTTCTATCGGGAAACAAAGGCATTCCCCTTCCATTTATATATGTTCTAAGGTCTGCACATAAGCGGGCAAAGTGGGGAGAACATAGCGAGGTACTCAATATATGTAGATACGGCTTCTGTTGGGTGTTGGGTGGAGACTTGCGCGAAACGGACGAGTTTTCGTTCAATCCGAAGTCATTCTCTCGCTGGACGGAGTATAAGTGTAAATGCATGAGCGTTCCAAGTGAATACATCTCTTGAAATTCTCTATAAAATGACTATATTAATAAAAATAACTATAAAATAATTATAATTTTTCAATATACCCCATGATACGTACATATGTAAAAAATATCTGACCTTTACTCATTAAAAGCAAATTCACGAGGGAGAGAGAGAGAGAGAGAGAGAGAGATAAAGGAGGGGAGAGAGAGAGAGAGAAGAGGAGAGAAAAAGAGAGAGGAGAGGGGAGAGAGAGAGAGAATTTGTTACAAGCACGCACAATTTATTAACATTAATAAAAAAAAAATTTAATTATGCAAAAAACAAAACCTTTTTTTCTCCAATTTTTATTATATACATGAGTCATTTTTTAAACGTTACGAATTAATTGCTCTTATTGTAACATGTGCAAGATCTAAAACAATGCAACACTAATATTCGGCTAATGTTATTTCAACAAAAATAGTTTAATATACAATAGTGGTTTAATATACAAACAGCTCAGGAAAGTGAATTTCATAAGATGGAGTTTGACTTGGTTTAATATCCGTTTGTGGTCCAGTTGTAGAAATTGTGTTGCGTGGTTCAACAGACAAAGTATTAAATATTTCGGATAATTTACTCTGTAAAACATCGTGCTGTAAATCGAAGAAAAGATTAGAAAAAATATACTAGTTGGAATGATTTTTAGAATATTACAAATAATACATTTTTATACCTTAGGTTGTGTTTTTAACACTAAATCTTGGAATGGCGCATTTCTGAAAAATTGAGAAAGTTGCATTCGTTTCTCTTCTTCTATTACATGATTATTATTATTTTCTGTCAAGATTCTTTTCATGCTTTCAAATGTTAATTCTTCTCCAGGTAATTTCTGCAAAAAATTAATTAAAGATAAAAGATAATAATATAAAACAGTAGAAGTAATTCAGAAGATCAAAGGAAACATATAAGCAAAATGAGATGATAATCGGTAAATACATTAGCTAATTTAGCGAATATTGCAATAAATTTTAATATTTTTCAATTTTAAAACCTTTTGTATACTAGGTGATGAACCTCCACTGTCTAATTCTGGACCTCCAGAATTAATATCGGCTAATGAATTTCGTCCAGCACTGTCAACCCAAGAATGCCTAACAGAGAATATTTATTATTTGATTTATGTATAACTGATGTATAAAACAATGTACACTCAAGGGCAGGAATGGTGTCTCTAGGCGGCTAGATGTATACGTGTATGATAGCCGAAAGCGGTGTCCAGCCAGCGCGGAGTCCTATAACTGTCTCACTCGCACTGCCTGCATTCAATTGGAGTGAGTGAGACAGATATAGGACACCATTAATTGGCATCACGTCTTGCATTGCCTTCTCTCTCGATCATATGACCTGCGATAAGGATGCAACATCGGAATGCCTCCCACTTTTTTCTCCTTCGCTGCTTGATCTTCGCGCTTCAAGTGATACATATACATACATACGTGATCCGTGTGTATGCGTGATACTTTCGATTGTCATATATGTATACACCTAACCGCCGAGGGACACCATTCCTGCCCTTGAGTATACACTTCTTTTCTAATACTTAATATTCATAGCTAATTATTGAGCGTTATACTCGCTATATTACTACTATAGTTATATCACCTGTGTTGTAAAGAATTACTACTATAACCCGAGCCTTGCTGGAGTTTTCCACTATCAAGACCAGCTCCTTTTAAGCATTCACTGACAACGGTTTGATCAACCAACAGAGCTGGTGTTAATCTGGATGTCAGAGCAGTATCATATTGTGATTGTAAATCCGGTAATAAATGCGGGCTATCTTTTCGACGTGCGTCCACTACCTTAAAATAGATTTAAATATGTCCAATTGATTGGGAAGTTTACATTTTAATAAATTTATCATAATTTAAATAAAAAAAGGGGCATAAATAAATTCATGATTAGAAAGAAAAACTACCTACCTTTTTTGCATAGTCCATAAGTACAGTGATATTACAAACATACGATATTAAAACTAATAAACTAATAACTGTTGCATGTAAATTAAATTTTAGTGAAAGACTAATTTGACCACTTGTCAATGCTAAATCTTGGAGGCTCAACACCAATCTCAATAATTCTAAGACAGTTTCCTCAGAAGCCAATTCAATGGCAAGTAATGCCAATGTAGTATAAATAGATTCCACATTTTCCACAGTGTTACTAGACAACTCTAATGATTCATATAGTGCTAAATAGATTTCAGGTCCATGCTTCCGAATAAAAATCACATCAGGTCTAGATGCTTTCTCAATAACAAGACCAAGTTCCATCACATTTACACTGAAAAAGAGAGGAAAGTTGACGTATTATCAGCAAAGAATCATAGATGATATAAGCCATAAAAAATGAGAAACAATAATTATAAATTTTAATAAAATAATGTTTACATTTATAAACATTTAGCAAGAGATATAAACTTACGTTGGTTTAGCAAGTTTCATAATATTTCGATGTCTATCAATTAGAGTGTGGAATATTTTTTGTACTAGAAGTCTCATTTCAGCATCTGCTGCTAGTGACATTCTTAGTAATGGGTCCAAGAAACTGGGTGGGAATGTCGTATTTAAGTGAATAGTTTGGTACTTGGTACCAACCTATGTACAAACAAAGTATCTGTTACTACTCTATTTAAAAGACTAATAAAAAACAATAGAAACAAATTCAAGTTTGGTTGTAATTTCTATTGTAAACAATTGATTTCAATCAAATCAGTATTTCTGCTGATAGAAAGCGCCTATCTTCTCTTTAGTTTTAATCTTATTTTAAACAATTAAATATTTATTTAAACATATTTGTTTTTATGTATATCACCTATTAATTTATCCAATATAATCAAATTGTACATTATTGCTTTAGATAAAGTTCAATTATATACCCAGTAAGCAAAATGCACACAATATTCCAGCAAATTGGTAACAGATTTACTCGGAAATTGCTAGTAAATGGACATCAACTGTGTTCACATTAGACTTGTGATCAGCCTGCTCATAGAATCTAACAGCAGATTGGCGACAAAAACTGTTCAAGATCTGCTATCAGATGTCAGTGGTCACTGATGATGAGACATACTATTTAAGATTGGCAGATCACAAGTCTAATGCAAACACAGTTGACACTAATTTACTAGCAACTTTTGAGTAAATCTGTTGCAAATTTGCTGGCATTTTTCATGCATTTTGCTTACTGGATATATATAATTGAATTTCATGTCTATCAGTGTGTATAATAAATGATTAATATAATAAATGATTAAACTTATTTCGTTTTTAATGCACATAAAATATTCATCAATATAAAAAACGATGAATTCAAAAGATGTGTGTGTGTGTATTTGAGTTTCATATAATATTTTCAGATGATAGGATATGATTATCTTTTTATAATATATAGTTATATATTACAAATATGTGTAAGATAATATTTTTGGGCAAAGCGGAGACATGTACACACTCACACACGCGCGCGCGCGCGCACGCACACACACACACACACGTATTTTTTTTGATATACGAGATTATATATATATTATAATCCTATATGTATATAAAATTATGCATATATATATATATTTTTCTTGTTTTTATATATATTCTTGTGTATGTATGTCAGAGTTTTATCCAAAAATATTTTTATTTGTTTCTATAAACTATATGTTATAAAAAGAGAATCTCAATCCTACCATTTAAAAATATTACATAAAATTCAGATTAAGTATATTTTTGAATAAATTGTTTTTTGTATCGATAAACAGCTTATGTGCACTAATGCAGTAAAACTAAAATAAGTTTTTAATTGTTTATTATATGATATATAGGCTGCATTCCAAAATTCACTGCCAATACTGAAAATTTATAATGAATATAACGTGAACTATAGATTTCTAGTACTGGCAGCGAATTTCGGAATACAGCCATAGTTTCATTGATAGATGTGATTCACAATCAGAACTCTATACTATACTGGAATGCTCAATGTATTGTTAAAGGCTGGGCACGAAGGAAAGAGAGAGTAGGGTAACTTGGGCACCTTTTTTCTCTTTCTAGCTGATTTTTGATTAGTTAATGATTTATTTATTTCTATGTTTAGCATAGCATTAGAAAAAGATAAGCAAGTGGCCATTTTTCTTGTTTCTCGTCCCGTTTTTTTTCTATAAATGAGTTTTCCAATATAGTATAATAATGTTCATTGACTACCAAATTTAATTGTACATTTATTTAGGTTCGAAATTCGCTGCCAATATTAAAAATATATAACGTGAATTATAGATTTCCTGTAATGCGGCACGTAACGATAGCGATATCATTGTTAAAAGTTACAAAATTGCAGTACTGGCAGTGAATTTCGGAATGCAATCTTAAATTATATTAAATCGTTTTCTACCATTTGTAATTCTTTCGTTTACCGCTAGGCACATTTATCTCGTATTTAAATTTCTGCCACGGGCAGATATAAAATTTGCAAAGCGCGGTTAATAAGATTATAACTGTTGTAATGATATAAGTCATGTGATATTTCCAGTAACATCAAGTTTTGTTGCATCTATATGATATTAATACAACTGTATTTATTACACATCGATTAACGATAAATAATTTATATTCACATTTATAACACATTGAGCACATTGAGCGTGTGCTCAATGTGTTATAAAACACTATAATTATAAAAAACTATGCCGGTCACCGGTGACCGATTGTAAGAGAAATGTAGTATATATAATAATTTTGCAGAATTCAATTATATTATGTAATATTTTGTCGAGATCTAATAGTGAAAATTTTATTTGCTATATAAACAAAAGAACAAGCAAATTATATTTAACATTCAATGTGTTAAGTAGTATTATAAAGATATAAAAAATCTATCAAACATATCATATAAGAATTTTAATATTTACGAATCAAAAACACGATATGATAAAATTTATTTTAATAAAAACACAACTAGATAAACATTCATTAAAAATAGTAAGTATATTATATGCTAAAGAATGTAAGATGGAAAATATATCATATAAGAAATCTGATATTTACAAATCTCAAAAATAAAAAATGAAAATGTCTATATGATCAAATTTATTGATCGTACATAGACATTTCTTTACCTGATTTTATCAGATTTTTTTAAGCAAAAATAGTACTAATTTTTAGTTAGTTCTAATTTGTTAATAATAAACGATTTTTACCTTTAACAGCGATTTTAAGAGTATACTTTGGAGTAATACATCTCCTTTGCCGACTGATACAATACGATCTGGTTGACTATATGGAACCTTACTCATAATAAACATCATAATTTCAATTTTCTGGTAATCTGGAAGATGATTTGCAAACTCTCCAAGAGCATTAATGAGGGCTTCTTGGTATAGCTGTTCATCACTGCTTGATGATTGATTTCTCATTACACTTACTCGGAGATGAGACAATAAAGAATTTATAATTTCTAATACAGATGGTCCTAAAAACATATGGTTAAAGGAGATTAAAAATAGTGAGATAATCTCCGTTTTATGTTCGATAATTATCACTTATATTTATAAATATACATTAACTGTGTAATTGAATTTATGCTAAATATATTTAATTTTATTATCTTATATGCTTACCAACACTTTCACCTGCAGCAATTGATATAATTTTAGACAAGGTATCTGCTATGCTAGTGCGAATTTTTGGGGACGACTTTGAATGATCGTCGAGATGTGTCATTAGGGCTTCCACTACAGTGTAAGAATATTGCGACTAAAAAATATATAAATGAAATATTGATTATCCAATGTTATTGTTTAACTATATTACAATTAAATTACGTTGTTGCCTACCTGGATAGAAAACATAATTATTCTAAAAGTATGAATTGCGAAATAATTAGGCACCCATAACTGGTGATTATCTAAGTGTCTGTAAATAGTTAGCTTTTTATTAATATCTTATAGATATAAATATATATTCATATATACATTATAACCCTTTAGAAGTAAAGTTATTTCTTTTCTCTACCTTAATACGGGTCTTATAACACATCTAATATGACCAAATGATGCACGTCCAATCAATTCTCGCATGCAAGTTTCCGCGAATTGTGGCGGATCCGATCGTTCCTCGGTCGGACTATCTGGCATTGCATGTTCCTTATCAACATATCTACAAATACAAACTCATTGTCGGTATTAGTATTTATTTCAGTATGTGTTTTATAATATTAATATTTTTCTAAATTACCTTGAATTTTGCATGTTATACAGCAATGATGGTACAATTTTGTCCATATGTACAGGTTCCCAAATATTCTCAACCAAATCATCAGACAAAGTTTTTCTCACAACGCCCTATGTAAAAACATATATAATTGAATATATAACCTTGACATATAATTTTTAATGTGCAAGTCTCTGTGATCTAAATCAATTGACATTTCATAGATATGTTCAATGGCATCATACCTGTAGTCCTTGAATACCAGCAAGTCTAATTTGTTTACGTATAATAGAATCGTCATTATTAGAATGGCACATTGCAGAATATTTTGATACAAAGAAATCATAACGCGTATGATATGAAGGTGTGTCTTCTTCAATATTGGCAAATCTGACAAACTGAGAGAAGCAGAGTCAATATATTAATCAAATAAAACTAATAGCTGAAATGTTTAAATTTGCCAGTGATCATTACTTACAGATTGCGTTGCGAGAATTTGTAATTGAGGATCTGTGGATTCTAATAATTTCTGTACCATCTTCAAGAAGCTTTCGACAAATAGGTTCAAAGTTTGTGCGTGACAAGCTACTAGGAGTTGATCCATTGCTTCCATAGCAATTACAACAAAGCCATTTCTTCTCCTAGAACATAAATAATACTTATCAGATTTGATCAATTGTTGTTTTATATAACGCTTCAAGTATAAACATGTGGCAACCTAGTATAGTCATATTAAGTTATTGCCAGTCATGTTTGTAAAAGTCATTAGAATTGATTTTTATATTTCTTATGTAAAGTGATTATATAATTTATATGATTAGATATTACAGTACAGAAAGCTACTATTATATATATTAAATTAAATACATGTAATGAAATTATATCATATATTTTGCATAATGTACCTGTAAATATCTCTAGAAGCTCGTTGAAATAAGTACTCTCCAATCCTGTCTAATTTCTCAGGACTGCTTAATGAATAAAATGTTAGTTTTTCCATATTATTTTTAATTAAACCATCCTGGAAATTAGGGAAATCCATTAATATAGATAGATGTGAGATATACATAAACATAATCTTTTATTTGCGTGTTGTAAATATCTCAAATTCAAATATAAATAGAATAAAAAATGTATAAATAGAATAATCATTTTAATTAGAGTAATCTCTATTGTCAAGGATAGTGTTTCAATAATGATTTATATATTTATTCATAAACAAAGCTAAAATAATAACAAACAAAAACAAATTAAGGAAGATAAAAAACATAAAAATCATACCTGAGGGTTAACTGGAAAGATATTGTCAACAAGCCTCTTATATCTCGGACGTAATGCGGAACAACACCAACAACAGCCTAATAAAGAGAAAATAAAAGAATAGATCATATCTTATTGTTTGATTATAGTGCATGCAGCAAACATTTTCAAGTATTTGTAATGTAAATTGTTATATTCACCGAACATTTTCTTTGCCGTAAATTCCTGCCGTAAAATGACTGAAGATCTTCTTCTTCTTTCTTAAATGGCACCTGCCCTAAAGTTAAGGCAGAGAGAAGCCTGAGAGAGGCAATGCCGGCGATTTTCGTGGGACGCTTTTTCTAGGCCGTAGCGACAAAGAGAAATGATCGCGCCGTCTGTGTCTCTCTTTCATCGCGTATGTGTGTAGTATCCGTGAAGGCACAAACACCGATACGTTGAAACACAGACGGCGCAATCATCTCTCTTTGTCAAGCGATCAGTGTACTACCACTATCGAAAAGATCGAAAGGTGGATGTAGCACGGACATGAACCATATGGAGATTTGACCGACAGTACCGAAAAGTGGATGTGGGTAAGTGTTTCCAATTCCTAAAAGTGGATGCACGGCGCTGCTCTACGGCCTAGAAAAAGCGTCCCACGAAAATCGCCGGCATTGCCTCTCTCAGGCTTTTCTCTGGTTAAGGTAACATTTCCATGGGCAGTGAAAAGCAGCAGCAGTTTAGTAACTAACTAGCATTGTTTGGTGATTTTACAGAATTGCTGCGCTGCCCATGAAATAGGTTTTCTGCAGTGTTTTAAATCGTTAATCTCAATTTCAATATTAATTGAGATATAACCGAATGAGTAATTATTTTTATAATTATAGTTCCTACAAACTTACCTCTGGTGATTCCATACTTTAGAATATATGTACATATATAACCAACAGCTTTTACTGCTTTGCTGTTCAACAGGATGAACTTCAAATAGCAAAAACTTGCGCCGGAAGTACGTCACCGATTCTAGTTGCTTTCTAAACTGCTGCTGCTTTTCGCTGCTCATGAAATGTTACCTTAAGTTATGTTTGTACAGACATAGGGCCACCGCACAAGCTTTTCCGTAATGCATTACGTTATGTTAAGTACTGATTCTAAACCTAAACTCGTACGTAATTTTAAACTTCAGTCAACGCACAAACAAAATCGTAACGTTGTATGCTTTTGTTACGTTACGATTTTCTCTGTGCGTTGACTGAAGTTTAAGATTACGTACGAGTTTAAGTTTAGAATCAGTACTTAACGTAACGTAATGCCCGTATCAGACTACGCATTAAAAATTGAAGATTGAAGATTAAAGATTGGAATTTGACCAATCACACACACAGAACAAAAAGGACTAAAATTTCTTTGTCCTGATTGGTCAAATTTCAATCTTGAATCTTGAATCTCAATCTTCAATGCGTAGTCTGATATGGGCTTTAAGACGGTCTTGAAATAAGAACTGACTATGAATACCGGCCTATGGAGAATACTCGACTGTGATTGGTCAATTTCTTAAGGCTTAGAGCTTAAATCACTATTGTAGACCGACACTAATGCATTACAGAAAAGCTTGTGCGGTGGCCCATAAGTGACAAGGAACATAATAAAGTAGTTAGGCCGGTATTCATAGGCCGGTATTCATAGTCAGTTCTTATATTTAAGACCGTCTTAGTGCCGGTCTACAATAGGCGATTTAAGCCCTAAGCCTTATGACTTAACCTCTAAACAGCGAGTTTTTTTTTCAGTAAATGCTAAATTCTATAAGACCATCGGTCTCTAATGATATCTCGTCGGTGTTTTCGATAATAAAATAATAACTGGATGAAGTAAAATAACCGTATGAATTAAATAATTCGTGTAATTATCTTCGATCCAATCAAACGGCCGGTATGTCAACATTCTTCAATTACCTCCGGGCCCACTTGATGGTCACAAAAGTTTACCCAGAGCTGACGGTTTTTAATAGTATCTCGTCGGTGACATTACTGAAGACGGTCTTGAAATAAGAACTGACTATGAATACCGGCCTTAGAGCAGTCAGAGACTGTATAAAGGACATGTGTACTGGGACATAAATATGAGCTCGGTTATAGAAGGAGGGGATAAGAAGTAACCACGTAGCACAGCGGGAAATTCAAATATATATATTACATGCTTTGCAAAAGGAAATAATTAATCTGCATATTTTAATTGGCGGGTTTTTTAAAATATCAAAAAGATTATCAGATTGGGGACCAGTTAAATTCGCAATAGTAGATCTTAGGCGCAACGACATATTTCGAGTATTGGGGCAATAAAATACTATGTGATTAATATCTTGAAAAGGATGTCCACATGGACAAGATCCATCATCAATTAAGTTTTTTCGGAATAAACTATGATTGAGATTATAGTGATTCGCCCGAATACGAGAAATTGTAACAATAGTTTCTCTCGAAAGATTAGTATGATAATACCACGGTTTACTGCTTTTATGGTAGATTTTCTCAAAAAATGCAACGGCTTTAAATCGTGCCCAATGCTCCAAATATTTGTCAAAATCGAAATCTAATTTTCTTTTGGAAATAGAAAAGAGGTCAGAAAAAGGAACCTTAAAATTAATAGTCATACCTTCTTTGATTGCTAATTTGGCAAGTTCATCAGCCCTTTCATTACCATGAATACCCTTATGAAACGGAATCCAGATAAATCGGATATATAAATTTGTCGATCGCGCGCCGCCTCAAGTTTGGCCTTAATGAGATGGATTAAATAATTGCCTTGTTTAGGTATGATTCCCTGAAGCGCTTTTAAAACACTCATGGAATCAGTGATAATAGTTGCATCAGAAGCATGGATATCAAATAAAAGTAAAATAGCATTATATATAGCCCAAGCTTCCGCAGAGAAGATGAAGGCATAGGGTGAAATTTTATGCATTAATTGAATTACAGGTTGAGGGGAGAAACAGGCAGAACCAACATATTCGCCATCTTCCATTTTAGATCCATCCGTGTAAAAAACTACTGATCTCGTGATAAATTTATCAAAAGCTTGCATAAAAAGGTTTTGAGCGTATTGTTTAGGTAATTGATCCAACAAATTTAAAAAATCTTGATGAGGATAGATTATTTCAGGGGCAAAATAAGAGGAATGATAGGAGTGTTGATATTGAGGAAGGAAAATAGATTTATATATAATCTGCTTATAAGAAGATAGCTGACGAAAAAGATTGATTGCCGGAAAATTTGCTGAAAGATATTCAAAGTTATTAGGATTATTAATAATGGCATCAGAAAGAACTTCAAGACAGTTTACAACTGGATGATCAGAAATTGAAAGAGCTTTAATAAAAAATTTAAAAGTTAGGTAACGAAATCGAAAAGCAAATGGAGGTTCTTTAGCTTCCGCAAACATAACATTTATAGGAGTAGAAATACGATATCCAAGACTCAATCGTATCGCTTTGTTTTGAATAAGCTTTAGTTTATGAAAACGAGTGGACTCTTTAAGGGCAAATATTTGACAGGCATATTCAATGGAGCTTCTTAGTAGTGAACGATATACAGTGAGCAGAGTTGAGGATGAGAACCCCACCATACACCATGTAGGGCTGATATGATTCGAAGAATTTTCTTAGATTTATTAATAATATAATCCATATAAGCATTTCCGGTAAGTTTAGGGTCAAAAAATACACCTAGAAACCTAACAGTTAAGAATGGTTTAATAATAGAACCATTGAGAGAAATGGGATCTGTAGTAGAAAGAATATTACGACGCGAAAATATCATCATTTGCGTTTTCTGTGGAGAAATATCAAGCCTTTTAGATTGTAAAAATAAATCAATATTAGATAGAGAGAGCTCAACAGATTTACGCGCTTTGTCAATGTTTGATGATGTTGAATAAATACCAATATCATCAGCAAATTGAAGTATCTTACAAGTAACACTAGGGAAGTATCATACGGCGATTTTCCTGAAACTTGGCATACAAGTAGTACATGAAAAACTATTAGACACGTATATTGTTATATCGGCCCGAAAGCCGTTTGATGGGTAGAAATCACCCTTATCTATTTTGGGGGTAGGTTCGACTATTTTACGAATTATTTTTACGATTGTTGCGAAATCAGGTAACTAAGGGTTTTTGGGGTCGCTGATAACGAATCTGAAGTCCGTTTTTAAGAATTCAAAATGGCGGATCCAATATGGCGGTCGCATTTTTTCAAAAGTTTTACACTCTGTTAAAAAGTGCGAAAATTGCAAATAAGTAAAAAATGAGCATAACTTTGAGGCGAATTTGTAGTAAAAAGGTCCTAATCGAGAACTACCCCTAACAGTAACGAAACATCGAAAACCATCCCTACAAGTAGTGATGCATATAAAAATCAATCAGTCCTTAGCGCTACCCAGGATGAACGACGTGGACGTGATAGGGTTCTCATCCCATTGGGGTGCTTTTTGAACGTGAGTCCCCTTGCCTCTCACGAATCGGGGTGCTTTTCGACTTACACTTTAAATTTAGTGCAGTAATGTGGAGAGTTAGCGTTTGTTACGGCAAAGAAGTGCTGCATGCACATTGATGTCATACACCAAGCACATTTAATTATTGCAATATCATTGCAGAGTTCACATGTGCCATTGCAGTTTTTCAAACAGAAATCTGCAGGGGCTTCGCATTTGTCGGGTTTTTCTGCAATATACCCACACTTCCACCAAGCGTATCGAAATATATTCTTAAATCTGGGCGAGGAAAACTGGTTATGTATTAAAGACTGTATTTTGAGGATGTTATTCCTTAAATGTAAATTTACATCACAGTTATACAGCATGACAATATCAGAAAATTGTCTTAAAAAATTCTTCCAAGGTCTAAAAGTGTAAACGTCCAGCGGTTGAATTAAACCAGTGGTTCCAGCGGGAATCGTAAAAATTTGGACGTTTTTATTGTCTTTATCAATATTGTCAAACTTTTTTTCAGTCTGGCCAGTCCAAGAATCTAACAAAAGAACAGAGTTTTCCCCGGTGTTTAGTAAAAAACTAATCGAGAACTACCCCTAACAGTAACGGAACATCGAAAAACAAAAGAGGAAGCAGATAAAACCAAAACAATCAATTTGTCTACAAATTTTAATTTGATCTTCTAGGACCTAGAAGATCAAATTAAAATATATTACATATATAATATGTGAATAATAAAAATTTTGATATTAATTAATTATGAAAATAAAAATTATCTATTAGCAAAATTTTAATGGCGATTTGGCGGAAGGTACGATCCCAGCATATTTTTGATATAGAGACGCTCCTGTGTGAGGCACAGCGTTACCCGCGCGATCGGCGGCTCGGCTGTCGAGGCTCGAACGGTAGTGGGGGGACCCTCACTACTCGCTTCAGAAATCCGACCGAAAAGGGCAACTAATTTCGAGCACTGATTTAAAGTACCTGTAAAGATAATGTCGATGGATCCAAGAAACATTGTTTTTTTATTACAAAGAAGTTTTAATTCTTCTAAATATGATGTGTATTCAGTTATTACAGACGAAGAAAAATCTTTTGCAGCTAATTTAGAGAATTTAATTAAAGATGCTATAGATGCACAGATATTTGTCGAAAGCATTGATACTTTAAGCTTTAATGAAGAAAGTGTATATCCTGAAGCAATTCCTGTTGATGAGGTTTCTCAAAGTGATTTCGAAGAATCAATAAAGGATTGCAAGAAAACTATAATTGATATTGATATCAAATATAAAACAAAGGCTGTACAATTTTGGCGTTCCGGGAAGACAAAAGCTTTGCCTTTAAAGTCAGTTCAGCACAGATTTAAGAAAGTTTCTGGTTTGAGGTCATTGTATAGGTGGGAGGCACAAATTAAAGAAGGTGGCACGAGAAATGAAAAATTATTACAAATTTCGAAGTATGTTTTGGATCAATTCAAAATTTCCTCTGAAAGATCGCTTTCTATTCATGACATTGATATAAAAAGATGGGCTTTACGGGCTAGAGAAGAAATCAATTTGTCACCGACATTATTCACTGCTTCCACATTTTGGGTACATAATTTTAAAGTGAATCATGGAATTGTATCGAGAAAGATAAATAAATTTGTGACTAAAAAACAAATATCGTCAAAGGAAAAATTATTACAAGCATCAAGCGAATTTGTTTCTAAAGTAAAATCAGAGATCATGTTGGTAGGTGAAGACAATGTAGTAGATTTACTACATAAGAAAATAAAAATTAAACAAATATTTTAACCGAAAACAATTGTACAAAATAACTGTTTTAATTTCTATAAAAAATTAAAAATTTATACAAAAATCAAAAATTAATACAAATAAAAGAAAACTTTAATTAAAGCTA
>NW_021848364.1:88336-98181 GCF_003651465.1 Formica exsecta
CACACGCTCTCTCTCTCTCTCTCTCTCTCTCTCTCTCTCTCTCTCTCTCTCTGTCTTTACACATACACCCCATCGCATGTAGCAAACAGTTGATCGCAGCGAGCACTTCACGTAATCACCAGCATCGGACGGTGAGTTGCGCCGCCCATGCCTGCCTCGCGTACGCGGCCCGTAATTCGTTAACTATTTTGGCTTATAATTTGAAAACTAAGCCTCGGAAAAAATTTTGGCAAAGGAAAAATCGTCTTAGAATTGAGTCAAGTATATGACATTGTAAGGACAGAAGGTTGTTTTGAATCACCCTGTAGAGACGCTCCTGTGTGAGGCACAGCGTTACCCGCGCGATCGGCGGCTCGGCTGTCGAGGCTCGAACGGTAGTGGGGGGACCCTCACTACTCGCTTCAGAAATCCGACCGAAAAGGGCAACTAATTCCGAGCACTGATTTAAAGTACCTGTAAAGATAATGTCGATGAATCCAAGAAACATTGTTCTTTTATTACAAAGAAGTTTTAATTCTCCTGAATATGATGTGTATTCAGTTATTACAGACGAGGAAAAATCTTTTGCAGCTAATTTGGAGAATTTAATTAAAGATGCTATAGATGCACAGATATTTGTCGAAAGCATTGATACTTTAAGCTTTAATGAAGAAAGTGTATATCCTGAAGCAATTCCTGTTGATGAGGTTTCTCAAAGTGATTTCGAAGAATCAATAAAGGATTGCAAGAAAACTATAATTGATATTGATATCAAATATAAAACAAAGGCTGTACAATTTTGGCGTTCCGGGAAGACAAAAGCTTTGCCTTTAAAGTCAGTTCAGCACAGATTTAAGAAAGTTTCTGGTTTGAGGTCATTGTATAGGTGGGAGGCACAAATTAAAGAAGGTGGCACGAGAAATGAAAAATTATTACAAATTTCGAAGTATGTTTTGGATCAATTCAAAATTTCCTCTGCAAGATCGCTTTCTATTCATGACATTGATATAAAAAGATGGGCTTTACGGGCTAGAGAAGAAATCAATTTGTCACCGACATTATTCACTGCTTCCACATTTTGGGTACATAATTTTAAAGTGAATCATGGAATTGTATCGAGAAAGATAAATAAATTTGTGACTAAAAAACAAATATCGTCAAAGGAAAAATTATTACAAGCATCAAGCGAATTTGTTTCTAAAATAAAATCAGAGATCATGTTGGTAGGTGAAGACAATGTAGTAGATTTACTACATAAGAAAATAAAAATTAAACAAATATTTTAACCGAAAACAATTGTACAAAATAACTGTTTTAATTTCTATAAAAAATAAAAAATTTATACAAATAGAAAAAAAAATTTAGTTAAGAAAACTTGGCGCTGCTAATTTTGAAAGGATATATTAAAACCAACAAATAATAAATTTTGTTGGCGGTAAATACCGCAAGTTATACGACCCGCAATGAGCGTACAGTGGCGCCCTATTGGTGGCGCTGTGCGACCCGCCACGAACGTTTACTGGCGCCCTATTGGTGGCGCTATGTCATGCACGAGAGGGCGCAACCTACATCCGTCCATAAGTCCTGAGAGCACGGCGATCTACATCCTCACTGCTTACTGCTCTTCCGTTATAACCGGCGCCTGTGTTACACACAACTTTTCCTCTTTCTTTTTGACGTCGATTGATTATAGTGCAATAAATCGTTTCAGTTAATACGTGTGTGATTTGATGGTCATAACCGCCTTCCCTGTTCTATCAAATTTAATTTAGATCTAAGTTTAATTTATAGAAATATATTTAACTTAGTTACATTAATAACTGCAATGTAAACGTATTAAAGAATACATAAATTTTAGCATATTGTTTAGTTTAGCAGCGCCAAGTTTTTTTAATCAAGATGTATTTGTACAATTTTTTTTTGGTTATAATATTTCTATAAGTTTTTATTTCCAATAATTTAAAATAACACTATTTCATAAATATATATAAATACAGTTTTTCACAAGTGGCGCGTGTACTTGGCGCTTTTTTTTTTAAAGATTTACGGGAGCAGGTAAATTATTGCTGCATAATTTCATAGAGCATCTTGTATACATGGTATCTCATATTTATATCCGATTATTTATTTAAATTCAGATTCTACAATTTATACTACAAATAAAACGAAGGGAAGTAAAATTTTATGGTATGGGCCTTTTCTATTTTGGTTATGATTTCATTCGTAAGGTATGTTGAATATTTTGCAAAAATATAAAATAATATACGTTAACTCTTATAAAAATCAAAATATTGTGTTTAATCTTTTTTAGATGACAAAAATACTTAAGTAATGTTAAAAAATATGTATTTTAATTTTTGTATGTCTATAATAAGTTTTTCATCATTGTATTCCATAACTCAGATCTTCTTTTCAATTTATGCAAACTGAAACAATCTTGTTTCTGTCATGTAAAAGAAGAACATATTTTTCAGTTCTATGCAGCAATTGCGACCGTGTTGATGATTGTAATACAAATGCATATAACTGATGGAGATTTATTACCGCATGATAATGTAATTGATAAAAATTAATTAAGAAAAATTACGCAGACATATGTAAGAATAAATTGTGAAAACACTTTCTGCCATGTATTCATCGTAACTATGTGCGCCTTTTTTAAGAAAATATATGTATTTTATTATATTTCTATATTAATTTCTTCTTTACTTCCGCTCATATTAATGAATCAATCAGTTTAATATAAGTAAGTGCTGTAAAGAATTATAAACGAATATAAAGTCTGCAAGGTTCAGCTACTAATATAAGATTTAAAGTGTAGTAGTGTTCAATCAGTTTAATTTCTGATTATATCTGATATAAGCCCAATACAAGATTCAGAATATTAAACTGATTGAATTCAGCACGATAAATGGATAATTATTTGTAAACTGTTTGTTTGAAGCACAAAAAGTAGGAATTAAATTCTCATATAAATTATATATCTCGAGTTGTATAAATGAAATGTAACTATTTCCAAAATTTATTATTTATTGTATTAAGTTAAACCTTGCTTTGTAAATATATTTACACTTGCAAATATTATTTCTCCAATTTAAAAATATATTTCCAGCCTTTTGGTATTATATATTTATACCTGAGTTATAAGAAAATACATTATTACATTAAAACAATACTGCTTTAATTAATACATATTTTTTTATTTAAATATATAAAAGTGCTGGCATAATATATATATTTTTATTCTTTCAGTATATTATTAACAAAAATTATTTAATTTGTTCTAATAATATTCATTTTTTATCTTTGTACAATTTTTTTCATTTAAATAATATTTTTTAATAATTTAGATATTGTTTTTGATAAGAAAAATATATTTAATATTTATTATACTTAATAAATAAATATATTTTACTTAAGAAACTTAAAGATTTTAATAATAAACAAATACGTTATTAAAATTCACCGAATAAATAGTTTTCTTGAATAAAATAAAATTTTTTACTATCAGATTATTTTTTTTCAGTAGAATATGAAATGTTTAATATAATATTCAATCTTCGAGTATTTTATCCGAACACTTTTATATGCAGTAGACTTAAATTTAAAAAAAAATTAATTAAAGCAGAGTATTGTCTTAATATAATAATGCATTTTCTCTTATACCTCTGATATAAATATATAATATCAAAAGCGTGAAAAATCATTTAATTTATAACATATTAAAAGGCAAGAAGAAGGTTGTGAAAAACATTTAATATATAACACATTAATAGGCTGTAAAAAAAAAACATTTAACGCTATCATGCATCAAGAATCGAGAAACGAACAACATCGCCCGTCGCCTGTCGGCCGTCGCCCGTATCGTTGCCGGCTCGGTAGGAAGGAGAGAGACAGAAAACAGTATATCTGTCCTCTTCTGCTATCCGAAGCTAGCCGAAGCGCCGAGCTCACATGTACGTTTTCGGGCCTCTCGCCACGGTTAATTTCGAATTTATATTCGCGACGATATTTAATAATCTTTTCCAAATAAATATTTTACTTTACTTTTGAAGATTGAATATATTGTTAAAATACACGTCACGATCGAGAATTTCTTAGCGACGTTGGTTTAATTGCGGGTTTCTAATACGCAGAGGAAAAGAAATTTTCTTCCCGACTGTTCCTCGCGAAACCTAATATTAACCGAAATTTCCCGAAACCAAGCGCCTCTTGCGCTCCTCTGAAATACTCAATGTGGCCCCACGTTGGGAGCCAAATTTTTGCGATGACTTTTTCCTTTATCGCGGCCAAACGATAAGCGCGCTCGCCGTTTCGATCTCTCCGTCGCGCGGGTGGACGTTGCGCCGACAAACAGGAGCTAGTTCGCCGAACGGAAGATGCGGGAAAGTCGTGGGCAAAACCAGAAAGAATTCGAAAAAAATAATGCGCCGGGTAGGGACGGGGTGTTGAGAGTTCCGCGCGTGCCGTGACGGAAGACAGAATATAAAACGAAAAACTAAAGTTGGGCGCCAGATACGGTCCTCACGTATCAATTCGCGAAACGCCACAAGATTATTCCCAGCGCGAGATATATCGAAATACGCCACGGGTTGGCTAGCTCGCCTAACGGTAGAAGGGGAGGGCGAGTGTTGTTATAACGCGATAATTTATGCAAGAGGCGACAAATACAGGAGCGACAAACACAAGCTGAAATTAAAGACTTGAGATAAAGAACAAAAAGAATAACAAGTTTGTTATAATAGACAGAGCCGAGGCTCCTTAAGAGTAATAAGAATAATGACCGCGCGGATATTTGGCTGCGGTAAAAACGCGGGAGCGAGACTGGGTGTTAGACACAGGGTGCGAAACTCCGGAAGACTTACGCCGAAGCCGGCCCCTTATATCGGCCGGGATTCTCTCTCGCTTTAATTACGCCTCGCACCGCGAAAATGACAATTAATAAGTTTCCAACTGTAATTCGGGCGATAACCCGATTCGATTCTCGATATCAAACGGCCCAAAGGCGACCGTATCGCCCGCTATTATTACTTAAATACTATTACGCAACTTATTACTAACAGACAGTTACAAACGGGACGCGCATACACGACACTCAACACACGCTCACGCAATTCGTGCGATAATCGCGAGAAAAGCTCTTACAGAACGCGCACACAATTTCTAGACGCGACGATTAACAAGCAAAAAAAAACGAAATGCACTTTACGCGACCGACACTCACACTCGGACGACAGACATATTATACAATCGAGACTTACGCTCTGAATGTGCGAGAACCGACGCATACGCAATATACGGAATCTGAATTTCCAGAGAGACGACACACGGTTAATTAAAACGCGAGGTAGTGTCTCGATCCACGAAAACCGATACTCTCCAAGCTCTGGGGCTCGAATCGCTTGACGACGTGGCCGTGACGCGAAAATCTACACTAAAGAATCGGGGTCAGCCCGTACACCAAAATACGAATTCATGGCGACGACGACAGAATGATACAATGCCGGGCGCGATCGCGCGTGGCTAGTTGGCGAAGGATAACTTCACCAGCACTTTGAACTCACCCGGGACTGCCATGGGGTAGACGACGTCCTCTCGTTCGCTTCCTCCATCTCGCATGGTCCTCCGAAACCTCTCCGCTCGCTCTGCAACAATCGCTCGGCTTCGGTGGCTACCAGAAATGCTCTATTTCGCACGCAGGCTCGCACCAGTCTAATCCCGGGATTCTCGCGATCTAAGATCGATAACGTGGGCAGAGCTGCCAGTTCGTGGGAAATGGGAGCCTCCACCACTTACCGCGGGACTTACTAACACAGACGTAGTCGCTACGTCATAGCGTGTACGTGTAGCTTCGTGCGTGGGGGCAGGCTACGAACAGCACTGAGCGATCACGAAAACGTTCGCCGCTCGCACATGTTCAGCCGTCGAATTTTCCTATTCGCTTGCAATATATGCAATATATATATGTCTATGCAATACAACAGAATAAATGCAATTAGTAGAATAAATATAATTAGAATGGAAATAGAATATTTATATTATATATAATAGAATAAATAAAATTTATCTTCCATTCTTTTATGTAAGAGAAATAACTTGATAATAAAATAATAAATATAAAAACTCAACAATAATTATATTTTTAAAAAAATAGCGGGGATTATAACTTTTGAGGTATGTTTAATACGTATTATATATTGGGTTGAGTAAAAAGTCATTGCGTATTTTTGCAACAGATGGCATTAGTTCAGTTTTGGCAGTACTAGAGTCATTCACATATATGTTTGTCATATATCGTTTAACAGCTGACGGTTTAAGCTTCATTCTAAAAAAAAAATTGAGCGATTTGGTTGAGTTTTGGAGATTTTACAACAAGTTGAAGATGGAAGACCAAACTGTGCATTTTCGACATATTGTTAACGCGTCACAAGTGCATTCAGAGAATCTTGGAAATATGGGACACATTAGGCAACTTTTTAATGAAACAGGCATCTGAGAATGTTCGTCCTGCGCATAACTTACTGTCCATTTTTCAAAATCCTTCGACGAAAGCTTATCTCTTCTTTCTTGAATTTGCACTTGATACGTTCAACAAATACAATGCAAAGTTTCAGACAAGGAAGTCCATTATTCACGAGCTGCAGCCTTCCTCAATCGAATTGCTACTTTGGTTTCTTAGAAAATTTATGAAGCCTGCTTTATTAAAAACCGAAGTGTTTGGTCATATTGTTAGGACCGTGAACTTTTCTGATCGTGCCAATCATCTTCTTTTAGAGGAAACTGATTGTGATTTTGAATGTAAAGAATATTTACAAGAACAAATAAATCAGAAAATTTTACCTAAAATAGACGTCGATTTTATTCGAGAAAATTGTTTGCAATTTTATATAAAAGCATGTGAACAAATTCGTGATCGTCTTCCAATCGACGATAACTTTTTACATTGTGTTGCAGTTTTCGATAACAAAACTGCATTGTTTGAATGTGATCGAGAGTCAACGGTTTTTAGAGTACTGCAGGTTAATCGCAGATTAGGAAAATTAGTCGATGAAAATGAAGTGCGAAATGAATGGAAATCTTTATATGAAGTCGATCTACCTACAAAAGTCGACTGGTCTAAATTATCCTTCGACGATATGTGGAGACAAATCGGTTTGTATTTAACGGACGAAGAAAATATTCGTTTTCCAAATTTACGATCGCTTTTAAGCATTGTAAGAACTCTTCCTCACTCAAACGCTGAAGCTGAACGCGTATTTTCCATTATTCCAGATGCAAAAACAAGAAAAAGAAATAATATGTCCATTGAGACATTAAATTCAATTTGCGTTATAAAATACGCTTTAAGAGCTAATGATAAAACTGCTCGCAATATGGCAGTGACACATGAACATCTAACTCTCCACACGACAGAAAATTTATATAAAAAATCAATACCTGAGCGAAAAAGCAACTTAACATTGCATTCACACGACGATGAAGAAGAGATGCAACAATAATATTATCATATAATATTACCATATCAATCGATGATTAATATAGAACCTTTATTTTTATTTTTAATTTACGCTGGCTGTTAAAATGCGTTTCAACAATAGTCTTAACAAGAACCATTTCTCGTTCTTTCAGTTTGTTTTTACTGAAGAGGGTCCAGTCGAGGATCGAAACGTTTAATATTAAGAATTTCTCGAAATTTGTTTATTTTTTATTCTAGTTTTAAGAACTTCCGAGATTTATAATTTATATATGCACGTACATCCGCAATTTGCTTTTTAAGTCTTTTTGTATTTATTATATATTTTATATTTTATATTTTTTATATTTTTATTTTATTATCATATTTTGTATTTTTATATTTTATTATATTTTATTTATTATATTTTTTGTATTTTGTATTTTTTAATAATGTTTTCACTCAGCTATAAACATAAACTGTGTCTATCTAAATTTATTGTTCTATTAATTTATATATTCCTTAAAAGCTGCGTAATTATATTGAATCTAACATGTCAGTCATATATAATACGTATTAAATATACCTTATAAGTTATGATCCCCGTTTTTTTATTTAAAAATGTAATTATTGTTAAGTTTATATATATTTATTATTTTATTATCAAGTTATTTCTCTTACATAAAAGAATGGAAGATAAATTTTATTTATTCTATTATAATATATTCTAGTATAATATAAATATTCTATTACTATTCCAATTATATTTATTCTACCATTTGCATTTATTCTGTTATATTGCATGGAAATGCATATATTGCAAGCGAATAGGAAAATTCGACGGCTGAACATGTGCGAGCGGCGAACGTTTTCGTGATCGCTCAGTGCTGTTCGTAGCCTGCCCCCACGCACGAAGCTACACGTACACGCTATGACGTAGCGACTACGTCTGTGTTAGTAAGTCCCGCGGTAAGTGGTGGGGGCTCCCATTTCCCACGAACTGGCAGCTCTGACCGTGGGGCCAGCCGAGGCTGCGCACTCGGGGTGCGTATTACTGCGACCAATTGCGCGCTACTACGCGCTGTGGCCGGCGGGCGGCGCGCTCACGCTCGTATCGCGGGTGCGCGCGCCCCCGTTATCGCGAACGATAATTTACTAGGGCCCGCTTAGCGGGGCCGTCGCGGGGTCCAGATCGGACGTCTTGGCCGGAAGTATGGTTACGATCCTCGCTGCCGTCTTTTTCTGCGGGCCTCGTCCCGTAGCGGCAGCATTAATGCAGTACCTCCAAGTGGAGCGGCTCTCCTTGGTCCTGGGTCCTTGCGCGAGGATTCGCTCGTTGTCCCGTGCGTCGCGCTTCACGCGTGCAAGTCCTGATCCCGTCGTGACGTCGAATGATTTCCGCTGCTTGTTTTGACTATCGAAATGCTGGCTCATCTTTCCTCTGAGGTCGCTCAAGATCGTCGATATATGTTTCTGGTTGCCGCAAATCGATCTCCCGTCTTCTCCTCCGATGAGGCTCCCAAAATAAATTTTCATACGAAAAGAAAATAATAAATAAAATTAATATAAGAAACAAAATCTCGGTTAATGACGCCTCTCTGGAGACTACGGTACGGTTCTCGCAATGATTCGACTGGCGCGACCCTTTAGCCCGCGCTTTGCGATTGGAGAGGGATCCGGCGGACGCGCGCGAGACGGCAATATCACAACTTATACATATACAGGGTGGACTATTTTAATCAATCCACGCGAATATCTCTAAAACTGAGCCCGATAGACAAAAATGTTTCAGACAAAAGTTGTTTGGTTCTGAGGGGGAAAAGAGATAGGAATATTTGTTTGACTTTGGATGGCATTGTTAAGGTTATATCAAGGTCACATTGAATTTTTTAAATTAAAACTTCTATTTTTTATTGCAAATTCTTGTAACTTATCTCGAGAGTTTTTCAAAACACTATAATAAAGTATTTTTTCATTAAGTACTTTTTGAGTTATTTTATATATTAATCTGACATATTTTGATATAAAAAATAAAATATCGTGTAAAATATTTAGTTTTCATTAATCTTATCATAATACTTTTATGTACAGAATAACGAGACAAATCAATTGATATCCTGATCTGCAATACATAAACACATCTTATAAAATAAAAACTAAAACTTTTATTTTGTATTTTATCGGTTTGAAAATATTTGTAACGGTTTAATGAGATTTTTGCGATTAAAATGGCATCAAACGCGACATAAATCGGATATATCATACATTTAAATATACAGGGTGTCCTAAAAATAACGGACTTCCTCTTAATAGCAGATTCCTTAAAACATTTCAAGACGAAAATCCTAATACAAAAATGTCGAGGCTATAATAGTTTTTAAACGGGAAGCGATTATATTTTACGAATGACAGG
>NW_021848364.1:98480-108421 GCF_003651465.1 Formica exsecta
GTAGGTGTCTACTATTTCGCCGTGCCTGAGCGCGCGAAATCTCAGCCCTGTTATTCGTAAAATATAATCGCTTCCCGTTTAAAAACTATTATAGCCTCGACATTTTTGTATTAGGATTTTCGTCTTGAAATGTTCTAAGGAATCTGCCATTAAGAGTAAGTCCGTTATTTTTAGGACACCCTGTATAATACGTTTAAACATCATACATTATTTTTTAAAAAATAAATATTGAAAAAAAGAATATCTTCTTCTTATGATAGGACGATGTCTTGTCTTTACTGCCTTTAAGTCTCTTGAGACGTTGACGTCCATCATTCGCGCCACCTTTTGGGCGGTCTTCCGGGTAGCCGTGTGTTATTAGGTCTTTCTGATTTGGCCCACTTGGCCAGTCGTCCTGAATTCATTCGGTCCACATGATCTCTCCAATTCCGACGTCTTAACCTCGCTCATCTTACCACGTCCTGAATTTTGCAGTTCTCTCTGATTATTGTTCTTCTGACTCTATCGCGGAGGTTGATTCCTTGTATCCGTCTGAGTATCTTCATCTCCGTAGTCCTCATTATTCTTTTTGTTTTGAATGTATCGGCTTGCGTTTCCGCTGTATACGTTAGTATCGGTCTGATACAGGTCTTATATATACGGACTTTGCTTCCAATGTTCATATTTTTGTTTCTCCATATGACATCTTTCAGGAAACCGGATATTTGGCTGGCTTTATTCGCCTGAGTTCTGATTTCATCTATCAGGTTCCTGTCGCTTGATGTTTCCACTCCCAAGTACTTAAATCTCATAACTTGATCAATAGTTTTGTCGTTGGCAACTACTTTACACCTAATAGGTTCTTTGGAAATGACCATCCTTTGTGTTTTTTCAGTCGAGATTATCATGTTGAAGTCTTGGGCTGTGGTGGTAAATCTATACAGAAGTCGCTGCAATCCGTCTTCATCTTCAGCTATTAAGATGGCGTCGTCAGCGTAGCATAATATTTTAATGTAGCGATTCCCCATCCCGCATCCTGCGCCTACTTCCTTCACATTTTCGATAATTTCATCCATGATAATGTTAAAAAACGTTGGACTTAAGCTATCTCCCTGTCTAATACCGGTTCTCGTTGGTATATTTTCCGTTAATCCGCTAGTGGTCTTTATTTTGGTCATGTTATTCTGGTTGAGTTCCTTAATGACCCTCAGGATCTTCGCATTGACATTACGTCCTTGCAAAATACCGACTACGTCATCAAGACGCACTCTATTGAATGCTTGTTTTAGGTCAACGAAGCATAAAAACAGTGGTTTGTTATATTCAATTGATTTTTCAATCAACTGCCGCAGGATGAAAATGGCGTCCACTGTTGACTTGTTTGGTCGAAGCCTTGTTGTTCGTCACAGATGATTATGTCGTTGTTAATTTTTTCTGTTAACATTCCTGTCAGTAATTTTAATATTGAGCTTAGTCCCTACTAAGGATTATTCCTCTATAGTTTGCTGGGTCTTTTGGCATCCTTTTTTGAAAATAGGTATCGTAATACTGGTTTTCCACTCATTTGGTGTTGTTCCTGATTCGACAATCTTTTGGAATAGTTGAGTTATTTCCTTTTGTATTTCTCGTCCTCCATATTTAATTAGTTCATTGGTTATGTTATAAATGCCCGGTGCTTTTTAGATTTGCGTGTGATTTTTTGTACTTCTTCTAGCGTTATTTCGCAGCTATCGGGGTTTCTTTGATCGGCGTATAATCCGGGATTTTCATTATCTTTTGTTGGTTCTTGTCCGTCGAGTAGATTTTTGAAGTACATCATATGTTTCGGGTGTTATATTATTGATTTGTACTTCCTCGTTAACAAGTTTTTTCCTCTTTCGAAGCATATTCCATATCCTTTTCTGTCCATCATATAGATCGTGCTCCATATCCTTGATGAATTTTTCCCAGTAGCTGTTCTTTAACTGACGGATGCTTTCATTCGTTTTATTTCTTACCTCTTTGTATTTGTCATATTCCTCCTGGGCTTTATTATTTTTATATTTTATATAGGTGTTTCTTTTCTCTATAGCTAATGTTTTTACTTTTTCCGTGAACCATGGTTTGCCATTCTTTGTTCCGTTTGTGTTGATTCTCCTTTTTCCCAAAACTTCCGATGCGCTGTTCTCTATGTTGGACTTTATCTTGTTCCAGGCTTCGTCTATAGTATCTTCCTTTATGATGGAGTTTGCGTTAATTTGATCTTCCAGTCTTCGTTAGTATAAAATCTTCGTGGATTCGTTACTCAGCGACTCTATGTTAAACTGCGAGATGTATGAAGTTTGTTGTATAAACAACTCAATGTAACATAAATAATCGTAGAGCGGATGTTTCGGCTAATCTTTTAGCCATCAGCAGCGCACGAGTTAAAAATAAAAATTAATCGGAAGATAGACCATATTATATCGCAAATTCTAAGTCGATTAGCCATAAAATGTCAGAAATCGTACAACGAAAATCTCTCATATCGTTATGATATATATTCAAACGCATCACTGCTGTTGATAGGATGGCCCCCCCTCGATTACTGGGTCAAAAATTAAAAAATCTAATCAATGTACAAGCATGATGGTACTTTACATTTCTAATAATGCCTGTAAATAATCGGAGCGGTTTTTGACGAGATGATGTGAAAGAACGCGCAGATAAACAATATTTAAAGCTGACTTACACGTAAGAAAATATTCGGAGCTCATTGCACTGACTAATTACCGGATAATATAATTAAGCTTGACACACCGGTTCTCAACGGCCCAATGACACAATTAATTGAAATCACAAAGGTGCCGTGGTAAAAATTACTGTTGTCAAACGGATAAAAGCAAGTAACGCAAACGATCTTTTCAAAGGTTAACAAATATGGTCGAAAAACAATATACATATGGAAAAATATAAACGCAAATAATAAAAATGAAACAATAACAAATATAAATAATATAAAAATGATATAAAATGAGTATAAATACAAAATAACTAATAATGTACTATTGAAATAAATTAGGTCTTATTAATTGTCGCGTCAGATAAAAAAGTAAAATATGTATGTGTCAAATGATATAAAGCAAAAAATAAATAAAACGAATAATAAATAAAACCAGCACACACAATTGTTGTCAAGGTGGTCGAAAATGTCAATATCAATGTATAAAATAGTATAAATTACAGTGTACAAAATAAATTAACATTAAATAATATAGATTTTGGAGAGTTTTTCTAGTACAGTCAAATATGTTTCAGGAAGACATTCAGTATCTGTCGGCAGATTTAGACTATTCTTTTGCCTTTTAACGTGTAAAACTTCAGAAATTAATCGCTTATGTAAATGTGGTTCTTTGTCTAATATTTCAACGTTATCCCAATTAAAATCGTGGTTGTATGCTATTCTGTGATCTGTTATAACGGAGTGGTTAGTCGTGGTTCTCGGAATGTGATTTTTATGTTCTGAAATTCTAGTATATAATTATCTTTTGGTCTGTCCCACATAAGACGCATCACAATTATCGCAGTTAATTTTATAGACAACATTGTTGTGAGTAGATTGTGGACAAGAGTCTTTGTGAGCTTTAATAAATTTGTTCAATTTATTGAGACTGCGATATGATAGTTTAACATTTAAGTCTCTGGTAATGTTCTTAAATTTTTCAGATATTGCAGGAACGTACGGTATTGTGAAAAAAGAAACTCTCTCAGGCTCGTCCATCTGTTTTTTGTTGTCGGAATTAGAATTTATCTTATGAAAAAGGATCTTAAGGCGTTCATGTAGGACATTAAAGACGAAATCCACAGGATAACCATTATCCAACAGAATCTCAACAGCGAGCTTCAAGTTCTTACGGTGAAATATCGGGTGAGATAATAAAATTATTCTGTCGACTAAGTCTATAGCGGTGCCTCTTTTTTGACATAAAGGGTGATTAGAAAGGAAATGTAAATATTTCCCCGAAAACGTTGGTTTATGATACCAGTCGAAAATCAGTTGATTATCGAATAAAATCATGGTGACATCTAAGAAGTTGAGTCTATTTTCTACACCGATCTCCATTGTGAATTGTAAATGTGGGTGGAAGGTATTAAAAATGTTCAGAGTATGATCGAGCAAAGCGGAAGGTGCTGCTAAAGCAATGTCATCCACATATCTAACAAAAAATGGGGGGAGGGGGGGTGAATGTCAAGGATTCAAGAGCTCTGGTTTCCAAGTCTTGTAACACTATGTCTGCTATAATGGGTGAGAGAGGAGATCCCATGGGCGTGCCGAATATTTGTTGGTAGATCACTCCGTTAAAAGTGAAATACATAGAATTTAATATAAATCTGATAGCCGTGATAAATTCAAATTTAGATATGGTACAATTTGCAGAAATGTAATTCCATTTGGAAGATACACTTTCGATAGCCATTTTAATGGGAACATTGGTGAACAAGGATGTGACGTCTAAGGAAATCAAAGAGAAATCTTTATTAATGCGTATATCAGAAAGTTTTTTAACCAGTTCGAAACTATGTGGCTATGTGTAATGGGAAAACTTTTGAGCATTATGCGATGGATAAAAGAGGCTAAATTATACAAAGGACTGTTAAGGGAGGAAACCTTGAGTCGGAAAGGGCAACTCGGTTTATGGATCTTAGGAAGTCTGTATGCTCTTAATAAAGCCCTGTCGCTGCACAGCAGAAATCTGTAATTAGAAGCTGATATGAACTCAAACTCTTTCCACCTCTTTAATAAGTCTCGTAGACATGATGTGAGCTTTTTTGTCGGATCTTCTTTAACGACCAAGTAAGTGTTATTATCATTCAATAGTTCTTCAATCTTTCTGAAATACACATCTTTGTCTAGAGCGACCGTAATGTTTCCATTGTCCGCATATGTGACAATAAGATTATCGTTTTGTTTTCAAAATTTTTTGGAAGTGGAAATTGTTTTATGTGTGTATTAAATTTACATTTTGGGATCGAGTAATTAGGGAGATTGGTAATAATGTTTATACTGAGCGGTTTCTGATAGCCACTTGTGTTACTGGAGGAAGTTTAATAAGGTTGCTCTCAATGTTTTTTATGAATTCTGTGGTTAGTTTGTCATTATTATTGATAGGAAGACTAAAATTATCACCCAATTGTAAAAGGCTTTGTATGTCCGTAGGCGTGAGGGTGAAGGACAGGTTAACAAGGAAGGAACGAGCAAGAATGGGAAATTGTTATCAGAGGAAAGTAAGGTAAAAAAGAAGATTACATTTAGGGAAGAGAAAGAGGAAGGTAATATAGAGTCGGAGTTAAGAAAATTAAAAGTATGGGTACAAGAAAAGGTTAATGGAATAAAGGAGAGTTTGAAGGAATGTATAAGAAGTATAGAGAGAAAGAAGACAGTTTGGGAGGTTAGACTGAACAATATATGTAGAAGAGGGAGTAGGAAAGATGGAAAAGGACATAGAAGATTTAAGGCAAGGATACAGAAGTGCAGGGGAAGAAGGAGAAATATTAAATGGTAATACAGAAGAAAATAGGAGAAGTAGAAGTAGGAGAAGTAGTTTTAAAAGTTCGGGTGGGTCAATAAGTGAAGATAGCCTGAGTAGTAAGGAGATAGAACGAATAAGAAGGATGGTGATAGAAAAGGAGAGGGAAGAGAGGAAAAATAATGTAGTGATAAAAGGGATAGATATAAAGGATATAGCTAAAGATAGGAGGGAATGGGCGAAAGACTTTTTGAAGAATAAGTTGGGAGCAGACTGTGGAATAATGAATGTTAGAATAAGTGGTAATAGTAAAAATAGATAAGGACGGGGATAAGAGAATGATGATGAGAAATCAAAATAAATTAAAAGGGGAAAAAATTTTCATAGAAAATGATTTAACGTGGGAGGAAAGGAAAAGACAAGAAAAAATAGGTAAATGGGTCAAAAAACAGAAAAGTAAAGGGGAGAATGTGAAGGCTGAATATGCTAGAGTTAGGATAAAGGGGATGTGGAAAGTGTGGGAGGAGATAGAAAAAGAATTGAATAGGTGTTTGAGATCGAACCAGTCAATTAGCTTAATTAAGTAAGCGTGATCGAACGTCTCTAAAGGGAGCGCTCGAAAATTGGCGCGTTAGCGGCCATCTCGCGCGGAACTCGGCGCGCCGCAAATCAGAGCGCGCGTCAACAGCTGTGCTACGCGAATCGCGCCAGGCCCGCGGCATCGCTCGTGCCTATCAATGCGGGCCACGCAGCGGTCACTCGGGAGAGCCTAAATCACAATTAGATACAAACAAATTGCAATAACAACTTTCAATTTTAACAAACTCATCGAAAAAATCAGTAGGCCCGATCTTTCGGGAAAACACGTAGAAGATTCTCGAACAATCCAAAGACCGGTGTATAAAGGCTCTCTCGGGGAACCGCCGGGCGCACTCGATCGTGAACTCCATCCGTGACAGTGTGTTATTATATCGTTTAAACTCTCGTGAAAGAAAAGTCGCTCGCTTTTCTAGTTCGTACGCTCGCTTGCGAAACGCGAAGTTTTCGATTGTAATAAATGAGATTTCTCGTCGCTCGCGATTAAAACGCGCCGTTTATTCTGTCGCTCGCGGAATCGCGCCGTTTATACCGTCGCATCCCGCGCGCAAAGTCTTTCGCGGCATCCTCGCTCGCACGTCCACGTAATATCGCAAACAATAGGAAAGATACGAAGGAAGGAGAAAGGGAGGCGGAAGAGAGAGAGAAAGGAGATGGGAAGGGGAGGGAGGATTTTTTATAAGCCAAGAAGTGGAAAGAAATAAAAAGAATGGGAGGAATGGAAAGGAAGGCAAAAGAATTATATTTTGGAATATGGCAGGAATAGGAAGTAAAGGGATAGATTTTTGGAAATACATTAGGAAGTTTAATTTTATTAGTTTAAATGAAATTTGTGGATAGATGAGGAGAGTTGGGAAAAGTTGAAAGATAGGTTGCCTCAGACACATGAATGGGGATGTAAATATGCAGTAAAGGAAGAAAGAAAAGGAAGGGTAAAAGGAAGTTTTATAATAGGTAAGAGAAGAAATTGGGGAAGTGGGACTGATAGGATAATAGGTAATGATGAAAAGGAATTTGTGGTTACAGAAATTGAAGAAGGTAAGAATACGTTATATATGTATATCTTGGTGTATAATAAGAAGAGTTGGAATATTTTAGAAAAGAAAATAGAGAAATGGATAGAGGGAAAGGAGAACGAGCAAATAATAATAGGAAGCGATTTTAATATTAGAATAGGAGAATTAGGAGCGGGAGAGAAGAAGGAAGAAGGAATAGAGAGGTAAAGTAAGGATAAGACGATAATAAATAGAGGAAGGAATTTGATAGAATATATTAAAGAAAAGGGATGGTATGTGTTGAACGGGTCGATGGAGGGGGATCTTAGAGGGGAATATACGTATGTAGGTGTGAGGGGTAACACAGTGATTGATTATGTTTTGAGTAGTAAAAGAGCATATGAGAAAGTAGAAGAATTCGAGGTAGGTGACAGAGTGGACTCAGATCACATACCGATTGGTAACGTTAGAAGATAAAGACAAAAGAAGAGGAAGAGGGGAAGAGGAAGGGAAAGACAACAAGAAAGGAGAAAAAAAATGAGGCTTTGTTGGAATGAAGAAACCATACAAAGGTATACAAAAAACTCGGAGAAGATATCATGGGAAGCGGACAGATAGGATACAATTGAGGAAAAATGGGATAAACTTAAATGTATAGTGCATAAGGCTATGATAAGGAAAAAGGTGGTAATGAAAAGAAAAGAATTAGGTCACAAAGATTGGTGGGATAGGCAATGCTCAAGAAAAAAAAGAGGTGCAAAGATGTTACAAGAAATGGAAGAAGGGAAAAGCGAGAAGAGAGAAATATTTGGAAGAAAAGAAGAAGTTGAGAGATCTTGCAGAAAGGAAGCAAAGAGAAAATAAAGAAAGAGAAGAGAAAGAGTTGAGAAATTTAAAAAATGCAACGGAAGTATGGAGTTTTATAAATAAAAGGAGGAAAAAGAAGGGATGGAAAGTAGCGAGTATGTAAAGAAGAATGGAGAAACCATTTCATGACTTTATTGGAGGGAGAGACATTAGGACAAGATGAAGAATCCAGAAAATCTAGGGAAGCTGCAGAGGAAATAATAAGGATGAGAGGGGAGCAGACAGAAAGGCAGATGGAGGAAGAGTAAATATGGGATGCGATAAAGAAATTAAAAAAGAGGAAAGCAGTAGGAGTAGATGGGATACCCATGGAGGCTTGGAAATTTGGAAGAGGTACGGTGAAGGAAAAATTGGTGGAACTCCTGAGACAGATTTGGAAGGAAGGCTACATACCTAAGGATTGGAGAATGTCGATAATAGTCCTATTGTACAAGAGGGGAGATTCAAATATAGCAGGTAATTATAGAGGTATATCCTTGCTGTGCTCGGTCTATAAGATCTATGCTGAGATTTTAAGGAATAGACTAGATGAGGAATCAGAAAGGTTGGGTTTGCTACTGGAAAGCCAAACAGGTTTTAGAAGAGGCAGAGCAACGATAGACAATATTTTTGTGTTAAATCATATAATACAGAGGGAGAAGAAGAAAAATAAGGAAAGAAGAGTCTATGTGTTGTTCGTGGATTTAAAAGCAGCCTTCAATAATGTGGAGAGAGAACAGTTATGGAAAATACTAAAAGAAAAAGGTGTAGCGACAGACCTTATCTGGAGGATGGAAAGGATATATGAAGAAACGTGGAAAAGAAGTGGCGGTAAGAGCAAAAGAAAAGATTTCAGAAAAGTTTAGAACAACGAAGGGAGTACGGCAGGGATGTGTGATGAATCTACTTTTGTTTAATTTATATATAGCGGATATAGGTAAAGAGTCGAAAAGGCAAAACATAGGGGGTATACGATTAAGGCCGATATTACATTTGTCGTACGACAAACTTTTTAAGCGTATTGATTAGCTAATTTCTAGAAACTCCAGAAAGTTTCTATTTTGCAGCCAATCAATATGCTTAAAAAGTTTGTCGTACGACAAATGTAATATCGGCCTAAGTGGCAAGAGAGTATAGTTTTTAGAATATGCAAATGATATGGTGTTTTTGGCAAAGAATATAGAGGCGTTATTAGATATGATGCAGACAGTAAGGTTTTTAAATAAAAGGTAATTGATATTATGTACAAAGAAAACAAAAGTGCTAGTTTTTAAGTAGAGGAAATAGAGAAAGGAAAGAAAGTTGGAAATGGAATGGGAAAGAAATAGAGGAGATAAAAGTATTTAAATATTTAGGATTCGTGTTTCATAATAACGGTAATTATAAAGAACATATAAGGGATATAAGTAATAAAGGAAGGATGGCAGCTAACAAAATATGGGGGCTGGGAGAACGGATATGCAGGGATGATTTTACTAGAAAGTGGGGGTTGTTTAAGTATTTAATACAAAGCGTAATGTCTTACGGGGTGGAAATATGGGGATGGGAAGAAAGAAGGGAATTAAAAAAAGTAATGCTGAAAATAGTGATATAAGGAGAATTGTAACTCAAGTCATCTGAGGGGGGTTGCGGAGCGGGGAGAATCCGGCGCGGGGGTATGATGTCACGCGGGGAAACCGTGGCGTAACCGATAGGCGAGGGGACTGCGGGGAAGAGGAACGCGAAGGTACGATGTCCGTAATGCGTGGGAGAAGGATAGCGTTAATGGTATTCCTATGGGCGTGTGAGAAAGATAGCGCGAGGCGTCCGTATGACCGTGGGAAAAGGATAGCGCTAATGGTTTGCATGCATGTTGGAGAGAGGTAGCACAAGACATCCACGAGTTGGAAAAGGAAAGAAGGAGGCGCAGCAATAATAGACACTTTATAAATAATAACAAATGTTTATTCAATAATTGTGTGTGTGTGTATGTATGTGTAATATATAAAAATAATAATTATAGTGATAATAATAATATAAAAATACGAAAATATATTAA
>NW_021848365.1:0-2967 GCF_003651465.1 Formica exsecta
ATCAGTTCAATATCTGAATTTCCCGGTATGGAAATCGCATCAGAAGTTAAACTGATAAAAATAATTATAATATTATTAACCGCATTTTTTGCAGGCTTTATATACGCTCATGACAGAAATTTGAATACGGGTATAGACAGTGAATAGCGCGCCGCATAGCGGTAGGCAAGTAAACTATAACCTTAATACTAGTTACAAAAGGACTTTCTGAAAGATTTCAGAAATATTGCAAATGCAATAATTTAAAAACATGATGCAGGTACATTTCTGAAATATTTCGGATGAAAAGTTACAATTGAAATATTAATGAAATATTTCTGTACCATTTCCGAACATTACAGTATTTCAGCAATATTACATGCCGAGTGGGATCATATTTTTTTCGTTATAATGCAGTTGATAATATTGAAATATTATGATAAGATCAATTCAGCCTTTTAGAAAATTCTTTCAAATGCAAAATTTTGAATTTATATAAATATAATGTATATAATTAATTTAATAAGGCGAATAGGAGTGTAATTTGTGCAGATAGTATTCTTTCGCAAGTATTTCATTCGTAAACTAACATTGTAATGTTATAATCATTTCGATTAACTCGATAATTGTCGTTTAATTAAGTGTAAAATAATAATAACGCAACTCACACATTACTTAGTAAATTGAAATGAAATTTATAAAATAAATGATATAATACACCGATCGTTTATTCGTGAGTCAAAATAACGCACTCCGAATGTATAGTGTACAAACCGGGTGAGAAAGATGCAGTTATATATATTCCCTGACAACACACATGTTCAAAAGATGTCCAGAGAACATCCAGAGGATGTTTTATAACCTCTGGATCACCTCTAGACATCTTTTGAACATACGTGCTGTTAGGGATTTTTTTCATATCGGCTATTTCGTTCTCTTTCTTTATTGTTTGATGATTATATAATAAGATATTTAATTTCCGCTCAGAAAAAAAGGAAAAGAATATAACAATAAATACAATGCGTGATTGCATAATAAATACATTTTCGGAGAATCTATAATTTATAATATTTTTCTCTCCAGTTTATAATGAAATATATTTGTGCTAATTTTGATTGAACTTTGTTATTTTTATTGTATTGTATATTCGATTATAGAATAAAAGAGAAAAAAATATATACGTTAACTTTTTCTAATTTGTAATTATTAAGATATTTCTTTTTCTAACCACTTATTGTCCAAGTAAAACTTAATAGAAATTAACTCTATTTGTCTTTTAATAAATTCTTTATTGTTATCGAACATATATTCCTTTTTAGTACAATTGCACATAATAAAACTTTACTTTGTACTAGAGTCCTAGATTATCAGAGAGGTGCCAACCCAGACAGCACAAGGATGTCCTTAGGACGTCCAAAGGGCATCCAGGACATACATGTAGGATATCCTGAGGATATCCTATTTTAATCCTCGGATCTCCTCTGGATGTCCTGAGGAAGAATAAATGATAGCCGTACACTAGCCTCTAGAGAATCCAGGGAGATCCTGTGGAACACCTTAAGGATTTCTATAGGATATGTTAGGGATATTTTTCACACGTTAAAAAGAACAAATTCTAAAATTTAAATATAAATTAAGATTGCGTTCTGTTATTTACTGCCAATACTAAAAATCTAATACTAAAAATAGTTCACGTTCTTTAATATTTGAGGTTTTCGTGCTGTACATAAATATTTTAGGTTTGGCTTCCGGGTTTAAGTCGTGTAATATTTTCAAAACAATCCAATATCTGAATTCCCTATGTTGGGATTGCATCAGAAAAATTGAACTGATAAAAAATAATTATATTTTTAATTTCCTGTTAGTTGCTCTTTACAAGCTTTATATAATTCTCATGACCAAATCTCAAATACGAGTTCGCGCGTCGCATAGCGGTAAACAAACGAACTAGCGGTTGAATACTATTTTTTGTAAAGTTTTTGGAATGTTGCGCATAGTAACATTTCTCATGAAATATTAAATAAATAATAATTTTGAATATATGAAAATGTGCGCATCAAATTCAATTATTAATATTAAACAAAATTAATGTTAACAATTAATTGCACATGTATATGTCCTCTGGAAATCCAAAGGACAGGGCAGATATCCTACAGACATCCAGGAGTTATCCAATGGACATTTATAGGACATTAATACTTATTACAATACTTAAAATTTCTAAATTATATTAAATAGCCTACATAACCGAAAGTAATCATGTATGCATATTAAATTTTCATAAAATATATTTATAATAATATCTTAAAACATCCTACAAATATCCTGAACCATCCTAGACATATTCAGGATGATCCTGAAGACGTTTTGTGCTGTCTGAGTAGGTAAGTAAATTATTGCATTGTCGATAATAAAACAGTAAATTTACGATAAAATATTTATTTTGTTATTCTTGAGGCAGTTATATAAAAAATCTATACATTTTTGATAATAAAACAATAACTAGATGAACTAAAATAACGCGCAGCGAGTTTTTTTTTCAGTCACACTAAATCCCATAAGACCACCGGTCTTTAAGAATATCTCATCGGTGACAATTGCCTTTTACGACTTACATTTTTCTCTGCCTTACTTTCCCAGATACCCAAGAATGTTAAAATCACGTTTTGCCAAAGCTTTGCGACAAGGTGTGCTTTAATTTTGACAACAATTTTGTAGCAAACATTTGTCTTGTTTTGGTTTGTCAAAAAGTTTGAAGCAAATTGACGGCAAAATTTTTCGTCTCACAATGCTGTAAATAATAGGAAAAGGCTTGCCCGTAAATTTTACGCATAGAAGAACACGTATGATGCTAATTCACGGTGTAACACAAACTTTACGCCAATTAGTAGCAAATCTTGTTATACACGCTATAATAGCAAATTTACGACAAGAACAGAGCAAACCTTATTGTACACGATATGATAACACATTTACGGAAAGAACAAA
>NW_021848365.1:8841-18239 GCF_003651465.1 Formica exsecta
TGGATTTGAAAAAGATTTTATCTTTTATCAAGAGAACTGTGTTATTTTTTACCGAATGTATAATTTTTTTTCGAAAGCAGTGCAACTAATGGAAAAATCTTGTTCGATAGTTTTACTCGCCTACTCACGAGGGATCATCTCAGTGCTTGTATCACAATATTTTTTTACTCGATATTCTATATAAAATTATACAAATTTGTTATCGTAAAATGTGAATATTTCTTATATTGTTTTTCACGTGTAGAGAAACGTCAATTTGTGAATGTCCTTCAGTGACCTGTCAGTTTCGTCTTCTCGATTGCCGATGATATTGCGAATTCGATTAAATTTCGGATACAATATCTTTTGCTTTTACGGATAATAAATTTCTTTGGGAGTGGCGGACCTTGATCTCTCGCCGCTTTCTTGAAAAAATTTTCGCGGAACGGGAACAATCGCTGACCCGCGCTTTCGGCCCACTTCACCTTGCGGGTGTTTATAAACGGAACGAGCGGTAGTCACCGAGTTGAAATTCAAGCGGCGTCTTCCACGCTCGAGGCTTCATCGCCCGCGGAATAAGGATCCTATTTTATTCTTCTGCCTTTTTTTTTTGTTGTTTACTTTGTTCACCGCCGACTGCTAGCCCCGTAACCTGCTTTCGAACAGTTTGCGCGTGCGGAAATTCAGAGATATCTCTCTCACTCTCTTTCTCTCGTATAGTACATTTTTATGAAATACATTTTTCCGAAAAAAATTGTTAAAACTTTTTACGATATGCTTGACTTTTAACGTAAAGTGAAACTTTTCTAGCACGTCACATACCACAGCTGTAGCTTGATAAATTACATTAAAAATAGGTCTAACTTCGTATTTTCCAGAATTGTGATGTAATAAAACATTTCTGAAGCTGAAATCATATCAAATATAAAAAAACTATAAAAAATAATTATCTTTTTTTTTTATTTTGTTTTATTAAATTATGCAACTTTGTTTTTTGTGAATATAAATATAAACAAAATTGACAATATTCAAATACGTTAAGAATATAGCATTATTTTAAATATTTGTTGAATATAAGACTTGCAGGAAGTGTAATATATAACAATAGCTTGTTAGAAACTTGGAGATGCGGCATATGTTTACCTCGAAATTATGCGCACCGTAACATTATATTCTTTACGAAAAGACTTATTATATATGTGCGCGCGAGTTAAACGGTACTACCGACTGATGCGACCGACGCAATTACTAAGCCACGCGGTCAATCTCGCTAACAAGACGTCGCAACACAGACCAATTATTTGATATATCCGCATGAAAGATCGGAATTTTCAACGTATTTATAAAAATACGTATTGCTAATGCGAATTAAAAATATTGTAAGATAGTCGCAAGATAAATCAAATCTTAGAGTATCAATTACAATTTAACCCAGACAGCACAAGGATGTCCTTAGGACGTCCAAAGGGCATCCAGGACATACATGTAGGATATCCTGAGGATATCTTATTTTAATCCTCGGATCTCCTCTGGATGTCCTGAGGAAGAGTAAATGATAGCCGTACACTAGCCTCTGGAGAATCCAGGGAGATCCTGTGGAACATCTTAAGGATTTCTATAGGATATGTTAGGGATATTTTTCATACGTTAAAAGGAACAAATTCTAAAATTTAAATATAAATTAAGATTGCGTTCTGTTATTTACTGCCAATACTAAAAATCTAATACTAAAAATAGTTCACGTTCTTTAATATTTGAGGTTTTCGTGCTGTACATGAATATTTTAGGTTTGGCTTCCGGGTTTGAATCGTGTAATATTTTCAAAACAATCCAATATCTGAATTCCCTATGTTGGGATTGCATCAGAAATTGAACTGATAAAAAATAATTATATTTTTAATTTCCTGTTAGTTGCTCTTTGCATGCTTTATATAATTCTCATGATCAAATCTCAAATACGAGTTTGCGCGTTGCATAGCGGTAAACAAACGAACTAGCGGTTGAATACTATTTTTTGTAAGGTTTTTGGAATGTTGCGCATAGTAACATTTCTCATAAATTATTAAATAAATAATAATTTTGAATATGTGAAAATGTGCGCATCAAATTCAATTATTAATATTAAACGAAATTAATGTTAACAATTAATTGCACATGTATATGTCCTCTGGAAATCCAAAGGACATTCAATATAATAGACAGGGCAGGTATCCTACAGACATCCAGGGGTTATCCAATGGACATTTATAGGACATTAATACTTATTATTACAATACTTAAAATTTCTAAATTATATTAAATAGCCTACATAACCGAAAGTAATCATGTATGCATATTAAATTTTCATAAAATATATTTATAATAATATCTTAAAACATCCTACAAATATCCTGAACCATCCTGGACATATTCAGGATGATCCTGAGGACGTTTTGTGCTGTCTGGGAACTTGTTCCACTTTCTGATTGGTCGATTAAATTAGCCGCCATGTTAGAATACAAACGTTACACGTACAGCCTGACAGCTGTCAATCAAGTGTGGTTGTGTTAATATTAAAAGTTTAAATAAGTGCATATTATAATTTCTTGTTACCACGATAAGTAGAAATGTCTTATATATGTTATATATGAAGAAATTAAGCTGCACATATTTAAAACCTATATATGTATATATGTGTATATAAACACTACTGACGTTTCCGATCCGCGTCCGCAATGCGTAGTGTAACATGGGCTTAAGGGTCCTTGCACATAGGACGCGTCAGCGCATTAAGCCCGAATCACACTAGCGGCTGCGATTGCAATTGCCTCAGCCAATCAGAAACCACCAATTGCAAGTATGATTAGAGCGTAGCAAATCACAATCACAAACGTAATCGCAATCGCAGCCGCGAGCCGCTAGTGTGATTCTGGCTTTACGCGTGCCAAAAAGCAACGCTATAGCCAATCAATTTATAGCTTGTCTGTAAGGCCGGTATTCATAGTCCGTTCTTATATCCAAGATCGTCTTAAGTGTGGTCTTGGGTCGTCTTAAGATCCCATTTAACCAATGAAATGGCCGCATAGTATCTTAAGATCGTACTTAAGACGATCTTGAATATAAGAACGGACTATGAATACCGGCCTAAGAGCGAAAAGTTGATTGGATATCACATCGCTTTTTGTCATGCGTAACGTTTTGATGCGTTTTGTGTACAAGAGCCCATAGTTTCTTAAATGTTTGTTTTTCATGAATAAAAGTATTGGCCAATAGCCGGTGCTAGCCGTTGCATCGTTATTGTAGAATTTTGCCGCGCAAAACATACATGATCGCATGAGTCGTGACAACTACGTAATAAATATTGGAGGTAATTATACGCATATACATTGCCTGTAATTATATTTTGCAGAGATGCAGAAATATCATTCATAATCTATATAGAGAGATTAATTTGGCTATTTATCTTCATTAATTGTCATGCATGTCCGAATGTTCATATGTGGGCTATTAGCTACGCATTTGAGTACTTGTAATTTTCCTCTTACTTTTTTTTCTACGTATGCCTTTTTGAAATTCTGTATATTATTTGATACATATGAAAAAAATCGGCATATGTCGAAATAACATGCGCTCGAAAATGCGTCGCTGAAATATTTGTTTTATGCATCATTAAGAATTATTTTAATAATTTTTTTATTTATTTTTATGCAATTTTTTGTAAACATTATGTAAATTTAATATAATTCGATATGATAGAAATTTAACAAAAATTATATGTATAAAACTAACAATAAAGCTTTATAACCTTAATTTATATTATCATGTTTAATATTAGAAATAATTGTTCAATATTTATGTTTATTCCAAGTTAACAATTTTATGCTATGTGAATGTGAAATAATGTTACATCATATTTTTAACATTCTAGTTGGTTTATTTTTTGTGTGTGAGTGTGTGAATATGTGCAAAAATATATCTTATAAAATCTTATTAAATTATGTTTGTTTTGCTTTAAACTTTCTTTTGTTACTGTCTTTTATATTTATTTTCTTGTAATATCTAACAATAAAATGTACATTTGTTTCAGATTGTTAAAAATGGCAGACTCTGATCATGAGGAAGCAGACATGGATAAATTAGAGCTATCTTCAGATTTTGCAGATATTATAATGACAAAGAAGAGACCACGAGAAGAAGATTCTGCAGAAGATGAATCAAACAATTTATCTACTAAAAAACAACGAAATTTCTTTGATGAACAGACAGAAATATCAAAAGAAGATAACACCGAGACTATTTCAGATAAAAATGGTACAGATGAATATAATGTAAAAGAAGAAAAGCATACAATATATTCAGAAAGCGAACAAAATGTACAGGAAAAATTTCTGTCTGAATTAAACATGCATAAAGAGGAAAATAAAGAAAAACAAGACATTAAGCTAATCAAACAGGAAAACGGGAATGAGATTCTTTTAAACAAGGATTGTTCTATCACGGATGAAAATATAGGAAATATAAAAAAGGAGGTAATAACACATTAATTGAGATAATTTTATGTCATTTTATTTATATTTAGAGATTTTTTTTACATATCCTAATTATATATTTTCTTATATTTTTTATTATATTTTTTCTTCTAACTTTGAGCTAAATTGTTAATGTTGACATTGAAGTAAAATTAAAAATGGGATATTATGTATATATTAAATGGCTTTAATATATAAAAATTGATTATTTTTTTATATTAATTATTGATTAATCTTTTTTTTTAATATACTTAAAAAAAGGATGGTCCACACAAAAAACCTGTTACAAATACAATTGCAATATCTATTTCTAATGATGAGGAAGAAGGAAAAGAAAGTAATGAAGAAATTAATGAAGCAGACGAGCAAACAAAAGAGCAAAGTAAGAAAAATGGGATAAAAAAAAAACATATTGCGAAAAATCGAATTGTGGATACAGAAGTAGTAGATGGATTGGAGCTCTCAGTAGAATGCGCGAGTGATAAAGAAGAACCGAGTTCCGAAAGTGAAAATGAGAAAGAAACAAAGCCGCGCCCGAAGACGATAATTGTTAAAGCTGAACCAAATGAATCAGAACTGGAATGTAGTATGTCAGAGACAGAAAAGTCTGATTCGCAAGAGGTCACTAACACATTGGAGATTAAATCAGAGAAAAAGGTAAAAAAAAGAGGTTCACGAATAAGTTTTAGTAAACTGAAGGCTTCTGAGTCTGAGGGCAGCCAAAATAATAATTCAGATGAAGATTATAGTCCACGGACTAAAAAAAGGATGAAAAAATCTCCAATGGCTAAGAAAACAAAACACTCTGTTGAATCAAAAAGAGGACGAGGTGTAAAGAAACATTCTTCCAAAAAGATTACTGAACACATATCTGATGATGATAGTGTGACTTCAACAGAGAAAATTAATAAAGCAAAAAAAACTGAAAGTGAAACGGAAGAAGAATTATCAGAAAAGGATTCTTCGGCAAACGAAAGTAATAATAATTCTGAAAATGAGAAAGAATTTTTGAAAGATAGAAGGACGAGACGTAGTAATGCTGTAAGTAACAATTTCGTACCGATAAATTAATTTACAAGCTGTTGTATAAATATCTATGTTATAAATATGTGTATGTATATCATATAACATTAAACTATTTTAGGAACCAGATAACAATAGGCAAATACAAAAATTGAAAAAATATATAAAGGTTGCTGGTATAAAAATAAGATCTTATAACGACGTTTGGGCTGATTGTCGGAATAATTCTGCAAGAATAAACCGCCTAAAAGAATTATTAGAAAAAAATGGTATTAGTGGAAGGCCAACATTGGAAAAATGTAAACGAGCAAAAAAAAAGAAAGAGAGAATGCAAGAAGTGTCCGAATTAGATATATCCAACATTATATCTGAAGGTTAATAATAAAGCTTTATTTATTTTATAATATTGTAAAGAGCTATATTATACAGATATTAAATTTATATTTCTAGGACGTGTTACGCGCGCAAGAAGAAATATGAATAAAAGCTCAACATCTCCAGATACACCACAACGATATCGAGAAGCTCGCAAACGTATTCATAGCATCGTTGATACTGATTCAGAATAGAGCAGGCTGGCAAGAGACCCACAATTGTTAAGCAACATAAATATCTAAACATGTATGGATAAAAGCATACCAGCATATTGCGTATGTATATAAAATGTTTTCTAATATTATTCATATATTTTCGTATATCATAATTATCACTTCTTATAGTCTTTTTCTATTTCTTTTCTTCAATGAATTATTATGTAATTATACATGATATATTAATTGGAAATATGGGAAGGGACTCATTTTTATTATATTGATTCGTTACTTCTACTCGTAATTAAAGTAAATTATTAAACATGCAAAAAATATAATTTACATAAGCTTCCAACACATATATTTAGTATGAAAAGAATAAAAAAATTTCGTGTGCAGAAATGTAAAAAAAGGATTATAAATGAAACAAACAAAGAATTTAATATTGTCAAATTGTAAGATAGATGTGTTTTGCTTAAATGAAAGAATGATTAATGATATATTTTAAAATACTAAGAATTAATCTATAATATATAAGTGCATTGAATATGAATATATAAATGAATAAATAATTAACATGACAAAACAGCCGCGGGCCTTGTAAAAGCGGATCTTGTGTTCGATTGTGTGCGTGTTTGCATAAATAAAGCTTTGTGCGAATTTTACAATATAGCAATCGCACAAGCAGGAACATGAATTTTTTCCACGAATCCTTATATCTCCAGCAAATAAATATTTATATTTGTTAACAACAAACATGACTTTATAGTATTTTATTGTTTAATGTGATATATTCTATATATATATGATATATCTATAAATATATTTGTAGGAATCTGATGGAAAGGAGGCGTAAAAAAATACAATATTACGTACGTTTACGTTACCAATTTAGCTTGTAGTATATTTTGAGAAAATATATACAATGAAAAAATATCAAGAAAGCGAAAACTTGAGAACGGATGTTGCACATGTATCTTATGTATTCATAATTAACATTTTTTAGATTCCAAACGCTGCATCAAACTCTTCTTGCGAGATCTGCAATTAGATATACAAACATTATATATAAAATGATAAACATGCGAAAATCATAGAAGAAAGAAAAATTGATTTTTATAAATAGAAAAGAATTAATATATTACCTTCTTCTTCTTGAATTTTTTAATTAATGCTATATCTTTTGCCAATTCCTCGAGATCCTCTTCCTTAATATGTTTCCTTTTTTTTTTATTGGAAGTTGTTGAAAGCCCCTGTTTCAATTTCTTTTTTTCCTTTCGCTTACTTCGTTTCTCTTGCCTCTCGAGCTTTCTCTTCTTGCTTTCTGACCAGGATTCAGTTTGTTTCTGTTTACGTCTATGATTAGTTGACCAAACGCCTGAATTTTGATACTCAGTCAATTTCTCTATTCTGTGTAATTCGCGTTGTTTGTTCGCATAAGGTATCGCGTTTATATCGATTTCAGGGCTAACAAAAAACGACACATCTTTTCCTTTAAGCTCGGGCATTTTTGGCATTCTCAACAGTCCAAAACCCATCGCCAGCTTTCCTATATCGATATCTTTTAATTGAAAAATTAAATTGCATTCATGTTTATTATAAGATTGTACGTATGAAACGAATGCGCGGTTTGCTTTATCAAACATAAGTCGATCTTTTGGTTGCAGGTGCCTCATACATTGCAAGCATTCTTCAATAGTATTCTCATTTGGTTTTGTTTTTATTTGTTGCAGTTCTACTTTCTGATTTCTTTTAACAAAGTCTACATATGCATCTTCTGTTTCTAAAAGAAATAGCAATGCATTTCCTTCATTCCCGATCCTAGCAGTTCTACCACATCTACAAGGAATATAAATTATTTTATAAAACATATCTTTAAAAGAAATATTAATACTTATTATTTCCTTATATATAACATTGTTACCTATGTACAAAACTACTGGCAATAGATGGAGAATCATATTGTAACACCCAGTTTATCTCAGATATATCAATTCCACGAGCCATTACATCTGTACATATTAAAATGCCATTTTCAGCATGTCGAAATTGATCAAACACTTTATATCTCTTGCTTTTCATTTTACCATGTAAAGCTAGCACATTTATTGATGGTAATAATCTGTAAATACATGTATATATACATATATATATTTTATACTCAACCATAAAATTTGTTATTTTTAATATGGAAAAATTAATCAGAGAGATTGTTTGATTGAAAGAAACGATTATTGTAATTAAAAGTAACAAAGATATTACATTAATAATTAAATAAAATAAAACATTTTGTATATGAAATTTAACAGCAAATAATATATATTTTGTTAATATTTAAGTAAAATATGTGCCTTACACTTGTATAACCTGACTGAAGTAATCCACACACACACAGGTAGATAAAAATATCATATATTTTGTTTTAAATCCTATTGAACGTATAAAATCTATCATTACTGATAATTTGTGTTCAGGTTGAACAATTGTGTAACTGTTGTTCAAATTTACAGGCGTTGAAACATTAGATTTCTCTTTCACAACTATCAATGCTGGATTTCTCAGACCTGCCCTAATTAATTGTTGCAATTCTTTCGTCTGTGTTGCAGAAAATAATCCTGTTCTTCTAAGACGTGGCAAATAGTTTAAAATGCTGTCTAAAGTTGCAGAGAATCCTAAGTCTAGCAATCTATCTGCTTCATCTAAAATAAGAAACTCCTAGAAATAACAATATATTTGATTAATAATCCAAGAATTCTGATTGCGTATAAATAATTTTATTACAAGAAGATGTAATTTCATTACCAAAGATTTTATACACAAACTCAAATTTATGGAACTATAATTGGATAAAATGTCTTGTAATCTGCCAGGTGTGGCAACGATAATGTTCACTCCCATCTTCAAATTTTCTGCATCTTCCTTAAGTGTCACACCTCCAACTAACAATATTTGCTTCAATGATGGAATTCTTTCTAAGAATTTTTCCAAAATTTCACTAATCTGTGTAGCCAGTTCTCTTGTGGGACTAATTATTATCGCTCCTACTTCCATAGTTTTCCATTTTTCTGGTCGTTTCTAGATATTTTAACATATGAAAACTTCTTAATGCTTTATAATTCGTTATCAAAAATTAAGATAAATGTTTAGAATAACAATTTTGCTAGAAAAAGAAACTATATCAATCTTTTAAGTTTTTTATGTTGATAATTATTACATAATTAAAATAATTTAGAAAAAGAAATATGTATATATATTTATATTGCAAAAACATTCTGACAATATTCTTATATTGCGCTCTATTTTAAGTATGCTATGTATAATATATTATATAAACTATATAAAGTATACATGTATGTGT
>NW_021848365.1:34524-42078 GCF_003651465.1 Formica exsecta
AAAAAAAAAAAAAAATCTCGATAAAGGCAGTGGAGGGTTCACGAGTTTGTCAGAACCTAATATTAGTCTTAGTCCGACACCAACAGCGTCGACACAAGGAGTAAATGTCACCGAAAGTCATAGCATATCTGGTTAATCAAGGTGTACCTAACCTGAGGTTATCGCTTTATTCGAATTATTATGTAATTATACATGATATTTTAATTGGAAATATGGGAAGGGACTCATTTTTATTATATTGACTCGTTACTTCTACTAGTAAATTATTAAACATGCAAAAAATATAATTTACATAAGCTTCCAACACATATATTTAGTATGAAAAGAATAAAAAAATTTCGTGTGCAGAAATGTAAAAAAAGGATTATAAATGAAACAAACAAAGAATTTAATATTGTCAAATTGTAAGATAGATGTGTTTTGCTTAAATGAAAGAATGATTAATGATATATTTTAAAATACTAAGAATTAATCTATAATATATAAGTGCATTGAATATGAATATATAAATGAATATATAATTGAATAAATAATTAACATGTGTAACATAATTTTTTTTTCATCAAGCTTATATACACAGCTTCAGCTAATATTAAAAAAATAATTAGCCAAGTTTCTAATATTAGAGAATTAATATTCAAAATATTTATCGCAAATCTATTTCTCTATTTTTCTATCTTCAAAAATATAATTATATATATAAACCTAATGAAAAACACTCTGCTATTGCATAGTTCAGCAAAACACACTATTTTACTCAAGATACTCTATTATATGGAGTAGTAATCTCTTTCATAGGGTTGAAGTGTGTCACTTTATCGCACAAATTAACATATTTTTTTACTTACCAATTAAAATAACGATTTACTAAAATTTATTTTATAACTTGACAGATTATTGTAATATTTAGATATAGGTAAGAAAATCTTTGGCAAGCCTTTATAATGGCTGTTTATTTGTAGCAACCATTTTGACAAGCTGCAATAATGATTCTTCATATGTAATTAACATATGATGAAAATAACTACAAGTTTTTAAGGTGCAAAAAGGTTAAAATGTTGTATAAATATTATTTATTTTCAAAATTACAACAAATTTATAAAGAACTATAACAAATTTGCAGCGGATTTGCCCCTTGTAAAATTAGTAGTAGATAAATCAATGCATTTATTGTTTCATTTTGTGTACCACATAATATAGGTATATATGTACAGAATATATCATATGAAGTATAAATTATTAATATGTACATACAACATAAATGTTTACACATTACAATATGTATATATTTGAATTACTTCTTATATAGTTTTTTCATTAATCGTAATTCCTATTCCAATAATTACATAGAGCTTATATAATGAAGTGGCCGTGCATTGAAGGAGGATCGACAGAAAGAAATATATTTTTCTGTTCAACTGTAGGAGTAGATCCATAATTATGCAATCTGGTCCTTGTTTCATTTTATTTTTTTGTAAAAATGTCTTTGATGTAACATCTACTTAAATTTTTATGTATATAATTAAAGAAAAATATATAATAATAAAACCGATAAAATGAAAATGAGATATGTAGAAGTGGAAAATAAGAAATGATCAATATGTTATTGATATGGCTGGCACACATGTGACAAGCCTATTCTGTTGGAATAACTTAGATAAGCTTATTTTATTCTATATTTCCTTAGAAGGATAACATGGAGTGGAAATCCCATAGTTGAGGCAGAATATATCCACCTTAAACAAACTTTTTTCTATGGTTGACATATAGGCAATAACTATTAAAATTCACGTTTATAACATTATATATTTCTTAAATTCTTAAAATAATTTTATATATGAATATATTTTGTTCTTACAATGAAAAAATAACATATCAAAAATAGTAAATAGACTTTTATTTATATATACATATATTTTATCGATTAAGAAACTCTGCAATACAATCTTTACTGCAGAATAATTTATCTTCTTTTATCGCCATTCTACCATTTAGTAAGTTCTTTTTACAACTATAGCAGCAAAAGCAGGCTTCAGTTGCATGAAAGTTCAAATTTTTTATCGCTACACCCTGTTGATCAGCAGCAATCACAATATTGCAGGCAGCACATGTCTTTGCATATGATTTTTGATAACAAGGAAGACATAATGGACGATCGTTTTCAGTAATGTATTGTTGCCCAGCTAATGGCATATCGCAATCCCAACAACAGAAATGTTTCACATGATAATTGTGCCCTTCTGCAACTGTATATTCTCGTACAAAAATTAACTGCAACAAATAGAAGTGACAAAAAAGGTTAATTAAATTTTCATTTTACGTTACAAGAATGTGGAGATATTCGTAACTTCGGAGTTAGTTAATAAGCAATCAGAAGTAAAGAGCTTTTCGAATAGCAAACTTCAGAACAAATAAATGAATCATATTCTTCAATTAATTTCTCATCCACAAACAGACTTTGTGATAGAATCTTAATTAGAATTTTAATCTTTTAATTATAAAAATACATGTGGAAATTAAGAAATTATTATAAATAATTTTCCTTGATACATTTTTGCCAAGAGACAGTTGACACGATATTATCCAAAAAATTTGTAATTCAAAGAAGATATGCATTTAATAAAGAACATTATGCATGACATACACACTTACCTCATCGCATGCGAAACATCGAACAATTCCCAAAAATGCAGCCAAATCTCTTCCACAATATAACTTATTTTTATAATAAAAGTACACCAGATCTACCAACAATTCGTTGCACACCGAGCAAACGAAACAACCAGGATGCCAGGATGCATTGTTAGCCTTCTCCGCGGTTACAATCACATCACCGATGCGTATATCTTCATGGCATTTTTCACACTTGTGCACCTTTGAATCAATCTTTAAATTCTTTATACTATCTTTTAGATGATCTATGTGTTGTGTGTTCGATTGTTCGTTGGAGTCTCCGACAATATGAGGGAATACTTGCTTTTGCAACTGTTCGGAATGTATGACGGTTGGTTGCAAGATCGAGCTACTCAATTCGGTTTGCAACGGATTGGCATTAACAGGACATTGCGAACCAGTTTGCAATGATGAATTTAATATGGGAAGAGTAGAATCCACAGAGACGTATTTATTCAATAAGGGATCCATAGCACCTTCTTGTATAGTTTTAGACTTCTCTATCACTGACGAATTATTCTTCGCCGGTTTATGATTTGCCTTAACAGGTAAAGCAATCGATTCAATTACTTGACATGGAGGTTTATACATCTTCCTCTCTGCTTCTAATGGAGTGTTTACAAAGTTGTTAACTTCTGTCTTTTCCAATAGAGTTTCTGCAGGATTTTTCATAGCAGTTATAATAGCTGTTCTCTCTGCATCTTTATTAATATTCGCGGGATTATTATTATTTTCCCTAGATCCGCCGTTACGTAATATATCACTCGTGTCTAACAGTCGAGATGATTTAGGAACAGCGTGCATCGCCGAATTCTCCGTGGCATTGTACTTATCGACAAGTTTTTCTCTTATAAACATCAGACTTTTCTCATCCAGTGTACTTCCGATAATATCATTGGCGTGTATCGCACTAGGTGGAAGAATAGCGTCCGCCAACATGGATTCCGCTATAGAGGCTGCTTCGCTATTAACAGATTCCAAATGCGCAATGCACGGCGTGATATTATCCAGTGTTTCCCTATGCCTCTCTAAAGCATCTTTCAATGTGTTTTCTCTGTAAGGTATGTAATTTCCAGAAGTATGCATCTCGCGAGCAAGTACGATTTCTTGCTCGGCAAGATGCGCGGGAATCGAGGAATTGATTACTTTACTGTCTATTGCTCTTTCGTTCATGGATACAATATCACTCGCATGTTGAGAATGCTCATTAATTAATTTCCCTTCGATTAGTTGCGATTTCGCAATGTTGTTATTGGCAGCTACATTAGTTAGTGAACAGTTATATCCTTCTGCATTGGATATCTTATTGTCATTTATGGCCATAGCATCCTGCTTATTTTGAACTTCATATGGAAGTTTTGCATATGAGTTTTTCACGGTAAAACTACTCGGTGTACGTAATTGAACACCAGTGGAAGGTATATAAGATTTATGCTGCGAACTGAAATGTTGCATATCAGCTGCATTGATAGGAGTCATGAGAGAACGATCGAACGGGCGGGCAGCTATCATCTGAAAACGACATCATTTGTATTATTACTTATAAATCTTTTATGAAATTATAGTATATACACAAAAGTTCTATGTACAATGCATAAAATATTACAAAAGATTTTTCATGTGCTACACATTTTTATATATAATTTAGCTCTGAAAAGAAAGTACTTCAAGTATCTATACAAGTGATACTTTCATAATATTTCTAACTATTTATGCTTTAAATGATATGTAAAATTAACAAAACATAATTAAATTTTTTAAATTAAGAGCAGTAAGTATCAGCAACAGTACTTTTTATATGTAGAACAAAACGATGTGATAGCGTCGCCTAAGAATTAATCTATTAATATATTGTATAATATAATGAAGCTAAAAATCATACAATTGTTGAAATTTTTAGAAGACAATGCATAGTATCATTGCGTAAACTAAATTTTGTGCAATATATCACAACAAAATATGCTAACGATAGATACTTTGAGTACTTGTTTTAAATAAATCAAATACGAACATATGTTTATTATTTTAATAATAAATCGCAACTCATATTAATAATGTTAATAATATATCGACATGACTTACCTTCATTACTTTGCCTTGCCCTACATACTTTTTTATATTTTCTAAATATTTTTCCAATTGTTCCTGTTCTTGTTCACTAAGTTCATCACAAACTTTGTGATCAATATCATGAAGAGGTAATTGTTTCTGTAATAATTGCCTCCGCAAAACAGCACCAGCAGATCCTTTAATTGGTAATTTCTCTACAGGCAAAGCTTTCATATAATCCACAGCAAGTTCTTCAGTTGTATCTGGCGGTATCCATTCAAATGTAGTTTCACCTTCATTTTGTTTCTTGTTATTTACTTGTAAACCTAAAAATTAAATTTGTATTATATGTGTATATATTTCCACTTGGTCCAAACAGCAGATCAAATTGTGGAAATTCGTCATCATCGACATCATGATCATCCCGACCACATTTGCAATTTTTGCAAATCTTTCGCCAAAAATGCAGATCAAGACCAGGACATGCAGAATTACAATTCATGCATGATGCACCAGCACCAGCTTCATGTGCTAAACGCGGCTGAGTAACAAACATAATGTTCAATTAAATTTCAATCTTAATTTTGTATACATAATATTCCTTTCCTACTTGTATAGTGAAAATCTTGTAAAAAAATTACGACGCACCTTTCGTTTACGATTTTCTAGTTCCAACAACCACTTTGGACGATTCATTTCTTCTTCCATCCTCTAGTATAAATCTTAAACTTTCTACTTCAAAAGATCATTCGTGTCTAATATGCGTCAATTTCGAAAACGAGCTTATCTCGTTTATCTCGTACAGCCACTTAACATACAACACAAATATGAGTCATCCGAGAGAAGCAGTCGGCTTAGTGACTAACCGCACCAATACTTGGAATTTTCGAGGCAGCCGGGCTGCCGCAGCCCCATTCTTTGCTGACTTTCAAGACACATACACATACATTCGTGTATGCGCTTGTGTGAGAGATTATTTCGCTCCCCTCTACAGCGCTATACTGGCCCTACTACACAATGAGCAATGACCCGCATAGAGAGGGAACGCTTTTAAAGACGGAGCAAAGGTAGGGCATGGATAAGTAGCCGCGGGCTTTGTAAAAGCGGATCTTGTGTTTGATTGTGTGCGTGTTTGCATAAATAGAGTTTTGCGCGAATTTTACAATATAGCAATCGCAAGCAGGAACATGAATTTTTTCCACGAATCCTTATATCTCCTGCAAATAAATATTTATATTTGTTAACAACAAACATGACTTTATAGTATTTTATTGTTTAATGTGATATATTCTATATATATATGATATATCTATAAATATATTTGTAGGAATCTGATGGAAAGGAGGCGTAAAAAAATACAATATTACGTACGTTTACGTTACCAATTTAGCTTGTAGTATATTTTGAGAAAATATATACAATGAAAAAATATCAAGAAAGCGAAAACTTGAGAACGGATGTTGCACATGTATCTTATGTATTCATAATTAACATTTTTTAGATTCCAAACGCTGCATCAAACTCTTCTTGCGAGATCTGCAATTAGATATACAAACATTATATATAAAATGATAAACATGCGAAAATCATAGAAGAAAGAAAAATTGATTTTTATAAATAGAAAAGAATTAATATATTACCTTCTTCTTCTTGAATTTTTTAATTAATGCTATATCTTTTGCCAATTCCTCGAGATCCTCTTCCTTAATATGTTTCCTTTTTTTTTTATTGGAAGTTGTTGAAAGCCCCTGTTTCAATTTCTTTTTTTCCTTTCGCTATATGAAATTTAACAGCAAATAATATATATTTTGTTAATATTTAAGTAAAATATGCCTTACACTTGTATAACCTGACTGAAGTAATCCACACACGCACAGGTAGATAAAAATATCATATATTTTGTTTTAAATCCTATTGAACGTATAAAATCTATCATTACTGATAATTTGTGTTCAGGTTGAACAATTGTGTAACTGTTGTTCAAATTTACAGGCGTTGAAACATTAGATTTCTCTTTCACAACTATCAATGCTGGATTTCTCAGACCTGCCCTAATTAATTGTTGCAATTCTTTCGTCTGTGTTGCAGAAAATAATCCTGTTCTTCTAAGACGTGGCAAATAGTTTAAAATGCTGTCTAAAGTTGCAGAGAATCCTAAGTCTAGCAATCTATCTGCTTCATCTAAAATAAGAAACTCCTAGAAATAACAATATATTTGATTAATAATCCAAGAATTCTGATTGCGTATAAATAATTTTATTACAAGAAGATGTAATTTCATTACCAAAGATTTTATACACAAACTCAAATTTATGGAACTATAATTGGATAAAATGTCTTGTAATCTGCCAGGTGTGGCAACGATAATGTTCACTCCCATCTTCAAATTTTCTGCATCTTCCTTAAGTGTCACACCTCCAACTAACAATATTTGCTTCAATGATGGAATTCTTTCTAAGAATTTTTCCAAAATTTCACTAATCTGTGTAGCCAGTTCTCTTGTGGGACTAATTATTATCGCTCCTACTTCCATAGTTTTCCATTTTTCTGGTCGTTTCTAGATATTTTAACATATGAAAACTTCTTAATGCTTTATAATTTGTTATAAAAAATAAAGATAAATGTTTAGAATAACAATTTTGCTAGAAAAAGAAACTATATCAATCTTTTAAGTTTTTTATGTTGATAATTATTACATAATTAAAATAATTTAGAAAAAGAAATATGTATATATATTTATATTGCAAAAACATTCTGACAATATTCTTATATTGCGCTCTATTTTAAGTATGCTATGTATAATATATTATATAAACTATATAAAGTATACAT
>NW_021848365.1:42988-50128 GCF_003651465.1 Formica exsecta
GATGTGGTGAAATTCGTAGTCTTCGTCCTACATCTCGAAAAATTAATATTTTTTCATGAAACTTGTTTTGATGTATTCCTTACATCGTTAGAATTAGTCGTACAGAGCCGGATTTTGCAATTTGGCTCTTAAAAATTTATAATAAAAATATAATATGAATTCGAGAGCAACTACACCTGATCTACAATCAGCTGTATGTTGTTTGTCAATATTAGAATTTTTATTTTGATCATTTTTTCAAAAAAACGCTTTGTACGTCTAAGAAGACGATGCTGCTGAATACGAATATCATCATTAGAATCCGATTTTCTCTTTATTTTGGCTGTAGGACGTAGACTACGAATTCGTAATTCACGCTTCCCGCGAGAGGTCTCCACCGTCACTCCTGTCGACCCTTAACCGACGGTTAAAATTAGCAGGGTGGCCAACAGAAAATAGAGGTGAAGGAAAAACCAAGCATTCTTATCATTTCAGTTGGAACCCTGCTAATTTTAACCGTCGGTTAATCTAACCGAGGTTGGTGAAATTGGCCCTAAAAACATATATGAATGGAAGGAGAATAGCAGGCTGAAAAGTGTCGAAGAAAGTGAGAAAGAAATTGTAGTTGCCTCTCTCTTGTGAGTAACTACACATACAAGCATCGTGTCTGTATTTCTTATTTAAACTGTTGACTCTTCACACGTTTTCTGTACAGTGAAAATTCTTATGTATGTATTGTTTTTACTACGTATATTTTCAATTTCCATTGCGACAATTTACTGTTATTGCCATTTCCATTCAAATATCAGCGGAGTTGCCAAAAAATGGCGGACCAATCAGAAGTTGCTATCGTATGGCCAGACTCTGTTAAGCCCGTATCAGACTACGCATTGAAAATTGAAGATTGAAGATTAAAGATTGGTATTTGACTAATCAGAACAAAAAGGACTAAAATTTCTTTATTCTAATTGGTCGAATTTCAATCTTGAATCTTGAATCTCAATCTTCAATGCGTAGTCTGATACGGGCATAAGGCCCAGTCTACTATATATAATATATCTATGTTTCTTCGTAAAATTCAGCTGAGTTCAGCTTGGACGTAACAAACATGGCTCCAGGAATAGATGGAATCGGGCCTAAGACGGTCTTAAATATAAGAACTGACTATGAATACCGGCCTATGTTAATGGTTTATACTCAGGCATAATACACAAAAAATGCAAGAATTGTACAAACAAAAGAAGCCATTACAATAGAAGAGTGGAAAAAGTTTATGATTGAGAATTGTATGTAGAGTTTCTTACAATTTACAATAATTATATTTACACGTATATACACGCATTTTTCGTTACAAAAAATTAAGATTCCTTATTAAACTAAAACGAATTATCACAAAAAGGAAAATAGGGCGAAGCAAGCATTGAAATTTAGTTCATTGAAGTAGGTCACTGATTTGTAAATAAAATGTACTTTTATTCTAGATGTTCATAATTTTCTTCTAAAAATATACATGTTAAATAAGATTAAATTTTATACCACATTTTACTAGATATTATTACATTGCATTTATATAAATATAAGTGTGATATAGAAATATAAGTGTATGTATAAGATTCAATTTCTAATCTTTCTTTATATAAAGTGTGTCATAATTTTTTATGTGTGCTTAATCAATTTATTACGATCTAATTATCTAATATTTTATTGCTTTATTATTTTATCAAAGAAGAACATAGAGTAAAGGCCTCATTAGACAATCTATAATTTGTGACAAAACTCAAAAAAAATTTTACTTATAATTTTATGTATTATATATAAGTGTATCCTTGTGATATATATTTTGATTTTACTTTTCGCATTATATATGACAAAGATAATTTATAAATAACATTTTGTGTCTTGAATTTGTCGCAAATTATAGATTGTTTAAAAAGACCTTAACAAATTTCTTAAATTTGAAAGTATAATATTCAATATATTTTTTCATTTATATTTCTGAATGATAATTAATTGCTTATTAATTATCATTTATATATAGAATTATATGGAACAATAAATTAGGTAATTATATATAGCCATAAGTTGGTTTTTTAACCTCAAGATATAATATTGTGTGGTTTATATGTAATTACTATTAAAATAATATTGAAAAATGTTCTTTATTTTTTATTTTAAAAATTCATTCTTTTATTAAAAAACATTTTTTTTTAAATTTAATTTTATCTTTCCAAGTCTTTAGAATTAAAATCAAATTTTTAAACTATTTTTATAATTGAGCACAATAATTGGGAAAATTAATACAGTGCAGTATTTATATTTAAATTTTTTATTGTAGTCAATAAAAAATCATATGCTTTAAGGATTAAATAATAATTGCACTGTACAGTTTTGGATGTATAATTGATATAAAATTCTGAAATTATTAGAAAAGATTAGTGTTTTTTAAGATATAATATTCAGTATTTATAAGAATATATATATTACTAATAAACATCTATATTATTTGCAGGGTTGATGACAAAGATGATGTCTTCTATAAATAAAGATGAAATTTACCATTGCAAAACACAACTTAAACAAAACAGATTGTGTTATACATGGAATATTTCCGATATTTGGGAAATTTATAAATTTGGTATTAAATTATACTCTTTTAAATCCGCAAGTTTTAAATTTGAAATGCATCCTGCAGAAGATAAGTTAAATTTTTATTGTATACCTGCGGTAAAGAAGGATTATAGAATCTACTATTCTGTTTTTTTGAAAACTAATACAGGAGAAATGACTAATGTAGTAAAATCGAAATATGTAGATTTGTTATATAATGGCGTATTAGAGGCTAGCTTATGCTATGAAAATAACCTATTCTATAAGCTACCTATTTCACTTCTTTCCGATAATATGTATGTATTGCCTAACAACACACTTACAATATGCTTTAAATTACATATACTCGTAATGTACGACAAAAATGTATCCTATTCATATAAGAGACCTGATACAGATACAGATACAGATATTTTTGTTCCTAAAGAGAAATCCGATTCGTTTGTTTCGTTTATAATAAACAATGAACGTCTTGAAGCAAATAAGATGACTATAAGATCACTATGTTTAAAAAGTAAAGTTTTTGAAGCTATGTTTAACAGTGGTCTAGAAGAAAGTGTAAATAAAGTAGTAGTAATAACTGATATAAGATATGATGTTCTAAAGGAATTATTATCCTTTGTACAAATTGGTTATCTATCTAAAACGCTGGAAGAGATAGAAGAGATAAATACAATACGTGAACTTTTTGTAGCAGCTGATAAGTATGATATACAAGATCTTAAATTAATATGTGAACAATATTTAATTATAAATACGACAGAAAAAAACGTTGTAGAACATTTAAAGATTGCACATTTAAATAATGGAAAAACGTTGGAGAAATATACCAAAGATTTTATCAAATTATATTCAAAAGATATTGTGGATACCTCAGAATTTATAACTTTAATGGAAATGTATCCTGAGCTACTAACTCAGACTGAAAATATCAAACAGATCATACAAAAAGTTGAAATATTTGCATAATCAGTATAATTTAAAACATCATGTATATGGAATTTCTACATATGGTAGTCATATACATAAAACTGAATTAGAATATAATTTCTACATTTATAGAATATATTTTTATATTCCACATTTAATTTCGACATTTTATATTTGTGTTTTATGTCATAGAATAGCTTTTTAATTTATAGTATAATATAATGCATATCTGATATTAAAGAATAGTTCTTTTTTTAGTTGCTAAGTGTGGATATGTGAAAACCGTTCTTGGTTTTGTGCGTTTTAGAAAAATACAGCCAAAACAATGAAGATAAAAAATTCAGTAAAGAAATGTTTATTTTATGCATTATATATTTATTGCATTATGTTTTATGCATTATGTTTATTATATGCATTATATTATTATATGTTACATATTTATTTCATATTATAACAATCTTTTTGTTATCAATTTACTTTTGTTATCAATTACGTAGGACTTTCATGTATCTCTTAAAAGTTAATAAGTTTTGTTCTAAAAATTATTAATCTAATATTGTACAAAATAGGGATTTTAAATTTATTTTGCTTGTTCAGTTCATTTAATGTATATTATAAAGAAATATATTAAATATACATTCTTAAATTAGCATGTAATTGGTCTGGACTTTTATTGTTCCAAAGTTATGAGCGATTATCTGCTCTGGCGAATTCTTCTGGTCTTAAAGAAAAGGATATCTATGTAAATTCATATGTACATGTGTTGGCAAAGTTACTGCAGTAAAATACATGTCACATTCTACTATTAACAGAGAAACGAGCTTCTAGTTATATCTTGATAATGAATTAATGACAAAAGTCGTATAAAAAAAATCTCTTTTTAATCTATACATATATTACGAAAACTTGGTGTTATAAATATATAATAGAATCTTTTTCAATGATTAGTACATTATAAATTGTATTACTTAGTTTATGGTTTATATATATTATAAATTAATAAAGAAGTATAAAAATGTAAACTTGGTATTTCTATATTAATATTAAGAATTCATGTATTATATTAGTATTAATTATAATATACTAATTTAATATTAATATATTATATAGTATCGAATTAATATATTATAAACAAAGTAACGGAAATAGTAACGATTCGTTAGTTTTTGAGTAACGGGAACGGTAACGAGTTACTTTTTAAAATCGGTAACGAGTTGTCGCCTCGGACTATTCCTCCGACGCCTTCCTGGCCGCGCTGCGCCGTGGGCTATGTCGAGCCCTCTATAGCGATTGCGGCACCAATTTCGTGGGCGCCGACGCCCAACTGCGAGCGCTCTTCGCAGCCAGCGGTCAGGAAGGCCAGCGCATCGCGGAAGGGCTTGCTGCCGAAAGGATTGAATGGCACTTCAACCCTCCGGCAGCACCCAATTTCGGTGGACTCTGAGAGGCTGCCATCAAGGCGGCGAAGCACCACCTCCGGCGCGTCATCGGCGACGCCAAACTGACGTTCGAAGAGATGGCCACCTTGTTAGCCCAAATTGAATCGTGCCTCAACTCGCGCCCGTTACAGGGCTTCTCGGACGATCCCGAGGATCTCGAGGCGCTTACGCCCGGTCACTTCCTTGTCGGCACAGCACTCAACGCCGTCCCGGAGCCGTCCCTCGCCATGGAAGCCCCATGGGATGCACCGGCCTAAATGGTGCCAAGCCGACGGGGAAGGTTGTGCCTCCTAAAGTGCGAGACGACGCCGCCGAATAAGTGGCCCCTCGCCAGGATCGAACGCGTGCACCCTGGGGAGGACGGGGTCGTCCGGGTCGTTATTGTGCGCACCGCCACATCCAGCTTTAAGCGACCCTTAACTAAGCTCGTTCTCCTCCCGGTCAGCGCGGCACCGGAAGACGACTACTAAACAATACACACTTTACGTCACCATACACTTACACTAGACACGACTCACTCCACCTCACAGTTACACTCACACACTAAACAGAACAACCGGACACCGCACAGAAAGAATCGCGAACCATTCGCCATCGATTCACATCTAAACAGGCGAAAACGTGAATGGAATGCGAATTCCATAGCAACACACCACGCCCCGCCGACCGATCGCCTGACTCAACACCACGCTCACGCCACGTGATCTAGCGCCGAAACAGCTGAGTATAGTCAGCACGCGCTGACGCGCTAAACTAGGGCCGCAAGCACGAATAACTTTCGTAGGCTTCAACTACGAGGAGGGCGGAATGTTCGAAACCGAACTCAGTGTAATTGACCAATAATTCTGAATTATTTAATTGATTTGTCTCATTATTCTGTACGTAAAAGTATTACGGTAAGATTATCGAGAACTAAATATTTTACGAGATATTTTATTTTTTATATCAAAATATGTCAGATTAAAATATAAAATAACTCAAAAAGTACTTAATGAAAAAATACTTTATTATAGTGTTTTGGAAAGCTCTCGACATAAACTATAAGAATATGCAATAAAAAATAGGGGTTTCCATTTAAGAAATTAAAAGTGACCTTCATGTGACCTTCAAATGACTATCCAAGGTCACATCAATGGCACCATCTTATGTCCCCCTTCGAACCAAACAACTTTTGTCTGGAACGTTTTTCCGTATCTTCTATATTTTTCGAGATATTTGACTGGCTCTTTTAAAATGGACCACCCTGAATATATATATTATTTCCCAACAATCGTACTATCTATAATATATATATAATATTGTCTTGTAGGAAGGATGAAAATACAATTTCTACAAAAAGTAGAAAAAGAAAACGTAGAAAAAGAAAACGTTTAGCATAGTCAGAAGCATTAACTGGATGATATATTTTGCAATAGAGTTCATTGCTCATGTGGAGAAAAAATCGAACTGCGCGCGCGCACACACGCAAATAATTTAATTCGAATCGAAATAATAGCACAAAGCTAGTTTATAAAGAATATAATTTATTAAATATAAATATATTATATTTCAAAAATAAATCAAGAAATAAAGATGATATTTACATACATTAAACGAAATATATTACATGCTGGAGGGTAAAAAAAAAGATATGTACAAGAAATTGGTTTTTAACGTATTGATTTTTTTATTTTGATGTTTTTCTTCTTTTTAAATCTCTTCAATATAAAATCTGTTTAACGATGCCACACACTCAACTATCTCTCTCAGGCAAATGTTGTTTTTGCTTCCTTCTGTTTATATACACGATTAGGTCTAAGGCCGTAGTTGTTGAACATTCTTTTCCCAATCGGTATTGAGCATGGACTAAAAATTTACCTGGACAGATCTTTCTACAAGGAAAAGCTGCGATTAGCGATATTCACTGAAAAAATGAAATACTTTGGCCCTTCTTAATTCAACAGTATCAATAGATTTAAATAAATATTGTTTAGCGCTTTACAGTCACATAGGTATTTTTAGCACATTGAGAAAAACCATCCCTTTTTTCTTGGTCCCTGCTCTTATTCTAATGGTATATGAGACATCAATAGATTTTTGTTTAGCGCTTTACAGTCACATAGGTATTTTTAGCACATTGAGAAAAACCATCCCTTTTTTCTTGGTCCCTGCTCTTACTGCTCTTATATATGAGACAGAATGATAT
>NW_021848365.1:55760-61545 GCF_003651465.1 Formica exsecta
TATTTATATATATAATATATTATATATATAAATAAATGTTACAATCAATTTCGTATAGACAAGCATACAAAAACAAATAAAACATTATGCATGTCCATAACTTTCATACAGTCATGTAACAAATGCATAATAAAAGAGCAGTGTAAGAGAATTCCAATTTAAAGGGAAACTATTCTAACATAGAAAAGAATCTATAGAATAAAAGGATTTAATTATTTATGTGAACTAAATCGAAAAAGTTTGTAATTATTAGCAGTATCTTCCTTTCTTTACCGCTAATCTCATCGCTTGTCCTCTAATTAATAGTATATATACCATGTTCAGATATATTCTTAGTTCACGCAGCTATCAAGCATCTATTTTTTTGCTCATTAAATGAGAAGTACATAATTAACAAACGACTCGCATACAAATCAATTACATTGCTTCATCTCTAATTATCCCTTAAATAATATTTTATAGTTTTAGTATTAAATTTAACTTTTAACAAAGAAATTATGCATAGATATATGTAATCTTTCACGATAAATGCTACATAATTTTTAAATTTTAAAAATGATGTGGGCAGATATTTGTTACACGTTTCTTGATATTTTCTTCTGCCAAGCAATTATTTTATATGACACTTATAAAACAAATTGAGCTTTTATATTAATATAATATATATAATAAACATGAATTTTTATATATAATTCGGATTTATAAGAATAAAATCGGTAATATCAAATTTTTTTAAGTTTAATAACATTTATGTGTATCATCTTTTTTCGAATAAACTTTTAAATTATATTATTTCGTACTTTTCATTATGCATTTATTGTTTCTAAACATGATAAAATATGAAAACACAAAGATTGTATTAAACTACTAACGCAAAGTATAATATTAATGTGTTATGTCTATTACTGAAACTATTTGTTGAAGTTTTGATAATAAACTCAATTGAAGCTTACATTGTTCGATATGTAATTATGTACCTCTCTGATGCCTGCTATTCGCACCGTTAACGTTGTGGGATTTGTCGGTTGTGCAGATGTTGTATCTGTTCGCATATTCGGTGTAGTCTTTCGCGTTTGAAAATCGTGCACGTATCAACACCTTGTAACAAAACTCATCAACAAACCGCAGAATCGTATATTTCGCTAGTGTTTTACCCTGCAAGCCGTACGCCAGCTTCAGTAATTATTACTCGTTTCGTTCAAATCAGATTCGAAGGAGTAGTCGTAACCATTCTATCCGTTTTTTTCGCGAGTTCTTCTTGCTCTTCTTCGTGAGTAAAATTAACACCTGGCCACACATGGGCAGAAAAATATGCCATGTATTTTCATATACCTCATTCTCGCAATTTCGATAATCATCTCTTAAAAACAGAAAAAAAGAAGAGAGGAGGGAGATAGAGATAAACTCGCTCGCGCGATATTTTTCGTTTTTTGGTTGAAAATCTTGGTTCAATTATTTTACAAAGTAGTGTAAGCTATATTTTTAAATTCAAAATGCGCATGTTAAACGAGCGATCCATCGTATTCTCTCCAATACATTAAAGCACTACTCAATAAAAATGCATGTTATCAAAGAAATCTTTGATAACTCATTTTTTGTATCCGACATATTAATCCGATAAAAGTAACTCCGTGGAAATTTTACGAAATAATATAATTTTAAAACTTGATTAAAATAATCAATGTGATGAAATATTTAAAATTTTAAATTATCTATTTTCAATGCATAATTATATTATATTTGTTTATTATTAAGGGGATCCAAAAGCCATCTGTTTTACCGACCAAAAATTATTATTTTGCACATCTTTTAAAGAGTCCATAATACAGATATAGGTCATAATTCGATGATCGACCTACATTTAAAGCAGAAAAGTTACTTTCATGATGGTTAATACTCTTTGATTGTTTAAAATTGTTTAAAGCATCATTCAGGATAATATTGCTTTGTATTGATTATCCTTCTTTTTTCTCACTACGAAACAAAAGGCGAGATAATTTTATACTGCTCATCAATATAGAAAGTTGAGTAAGTGTTTAATTTACACTGTTGACGGATAATGGATTGATCGGATAAATTGAGAGTCTATAGAAGCGAGCAGTTTTTCAAGCAATCAATCAAAGCAAGCGATCATACCATCGTGAAAGTAACTCAATTTTGAAAGTCTTATTCTACCATTTCAGAATACTAGCACTCTTCTCTTTCTTCTTTTACTTCATGTTACCAGCTACTGATTGTGCGGTAAAATAACGGGTATAGTTTGTTGCGCACCCGGAGGGGGCTGCGGTGGTAGGTATTGCATGTGCTGTGGTGGAATTGGTATATGAGGTGGAATTATTGGACACATAATTGGATAACTCGGGGCATGACCCTGAGGCGGAGGTTGCGGATACGTAGGCTGTGGAGTACCGGGTGGATTATAAGCGCCCGGTGTGTGCGGTTGATTTGGATTGGCTGGAGATGGTGTTTGGCTAGGTGGTTGTTGAGTTACATGAGGATGTGGATGTGTATGCGGGCCCATGTATTGTATACCAGGGGCCTGCGGGCCTTGCGAGTCATGATGATGGTGATATGGAGTAGCCATGTGCGGCGGTGGCGGCGGTGCCTGGACCATGCGTACCATTTGCTGGTACGCCGGTTGTCCTGGATAAGGCACCTGGAATGGTGGATGTATGGCTGGCGCTAATAACGGCTGTCCCGTTGCTGCGGCCACTTGCATCTGGGACGCTATATCTGGCGCACGATGTTGCATCATTGGCACTATAAAAGATATGACAATATATAATGTTATATAATGTTGTTTTATTTTCAGCATCAATACGTAATTATGCAATAAAGATAAATAAAATCACAATTAATCTGAAATATCTTCGAGAAACCAATAATTTTGAACCGAAATTAAGACTTATTAAAATTTATTTTAAAGATTTTATATATATATAATCTTCAAAATAAATTTTCTATCAAGAAATTTTTCAAATCTGTATTAACTATAAAAAAATATATACATACGTGTACATGTGTGTGTGTTAACATTTCATCTGAGCTTAACACAGTCATAACTAAAAATAATTATGACTATTTAGGGAATACTGACCCTTTCGGAACCTTGTCACTTGTTGAGCTGGTGGCTGACTAAATGCCGTTGGTGTTACATACGCCGGCATAACAACAGTTGCGGGCATAGTCACTCCTGTATACTGAGGAGTCTGAGGCGTATGCGGCCGACTAGGTGTTGGTGTACTAGGAGAGCGCTATAGATTATACAAGCAAATATTTCATTATTTCTACTCAAGTTCGATTTACTAGTGATTTACATTACTTACTGGTGTAAAAGGTTTGGCATTTGGATTAAATTCTTTAGCGTTTGGATTCAATGTAGATTTTTTAAAAGCAGTAGTTATCTTATCAACTGCAGGTTCTGGTGGTGATTGTTGTACTGTTGGAGTATTCGTTTGTGGTGGTGGTTGTTGTTGTTGTTGTTGCTGCTGCTGCTGCTGCTGAGGCGGACTTGTAGATCTTACTGCTAGTGGTGGACCAGGTGGTGGCTTACTGGTAATAACAGGTTCTTCTTGTACAGTCTGATGTTGTTGATGAGGACTTGTATGCTGCTGCGTTGGCAGCTGTTGTTGCGGTTGCTGTTGTGTACTTGTATGTTGAGAAGGAGCTTGATGATGCGGCTGATTCATCGGAGTAGCAGAATGCACATCTTGTTGATGCTGATGCTGTTGCTTTCGGGAAATTTGAGAAGTATCTGGCGATTCCGCTAATTTGAATTCCGCAGCAAATTGTCTCAGTTCCGAATGTTGTTCATCTCTGCCACGAGGCGTCGGAACCTTGAAGTAAAACTTATAATCGTAAATGAGTTGTCTTTCTTTTAAAAAGGAAAATTATTTTAAATGAGAGAAAATATATGCGCCGTACCTTCCGATGATCTGATTTGTGTATGACTATTTGTCCTTCTACAGAATTCTGCTGTGGTAATGATGTATGTTGCTGATGTGAAGACTGTTGTTGCTGATGCAAAGATGCAGCATTTGATTGAGGAAATGGCGCTGGTGGCGCTTTATCAGCTTGATAAACCTGTTGCCTGCCAGGTCGCTCTCGTTTCTCTGTATTTATTTTATTCAAAGGTGTTTGTTGTTGTTGTTGCTGTGGAGGAAAGCCTACTTGCGGCATTGAGGGAGTAACTTGAGATTGTGGTTGATTCTGTTGGATTACTGTATCAAAGGAACATACAATTATCATTCAATACCCTTGTGCAGTCTTGCTCTGAAAGTAATAATTTAGGCTTTTGACTATAAAAAGTTATTACAGCAACTTTTATCATATGTTTATTATATATAAAGAGCTACTATAGAGTTTTCTAAAAAATATTTACTGCATGCAAAAAGTCACTACAATAGCTAGCTGAAAATCTTCATTGTGTATGCAGTATTGCTCTTTGTTAAATCACTAAGTACACATTGGTAGTTTCTTATTCAATTTTTATGATCTATTGTACAAATATATTTATATAATGCAATAAAATTATGCATGCCAATTTAACAGAAAAGAACTTACAATATTCTCATAGTATAGTCTGTTGCAATAGTGCGTTTTTCATTTAAACCCTTGCAAAGAGTTCTTAACAAAGGTCACAAATAAATTAATATACCTTGCTGCGATTGTGTCGTAGGTGGAGGCACGAATGGCGGCGGTGGATTATTGTACGTGACAACCACTCCATTGGGTGGCATACCCATATTTAAAGATACCGGATGTTGCACCGAAGCATGAGTAGGCTGTACTCCAACCGATATATTCGGTTGTGGGACATTTACATTGACTGTGGACGGAGATGGTTGGTTGTAGACATTCTTACTATTTGTAGTTCCTGGCGAAGATGGAGGTTCATTGGATCTCATTAATTTGCTAGTGTTACCATTCTTCTTCTTCAATGGCGGTGGAATATATTTTCCTTCGGTGGGCCTTGTCTAAAGGTGAGTAGTTATTAAGAAAAATATTCAATAACTAAAAATAAAAATTTCAAAATAATTCTTACTACAGCTGCAAATCTTTCTTCTTCATCTCCATTTTCCAATTCTAATCTAGCCTTATGATTAGGTTGAGATTCAATCTCATTTGCTATTTCAGCAGCCTTCTGTTCTTGCTCTTTATAATCTTTTGTATCTTTACGAAGTTGTAAAGTATAACCTACTAATGAAGGCTCAAATGTTGTTTGAACTCCATAGTCTTGTTCATTTTTACGAAACATTTCATTAACATCCCAACCATTCTGAAAATCAAACAATTTTATATAACTCATTGTTTGATTCATTGTCTTGCAATAAATTTGCAAACTTACAGAGGCACCATCTAATTCTAGCTCGGTTCCATTCATAGCAGCAGTTGGTGGATCCCAAGGCTCAAGTTCTTTTTCACCGACTAAACCATTAAATTTACTAATAGCTGTATCCGTTTGGAAAGTATCTCTTATAGCATATTCCAAATCAGCATCCTTGGCAGATATAGTGACAATGTCATGTGATTTAAAAATTAATTTCTCTACTACGTTATCTGCGTTAATCTTTTCCTCTACCCGATGGGCCATTTCTAATACTACGTCAAAATTACTTGAGAATGTTCTAAATATACCCTCATATATTGAGCCATTTTGTGTTTGAATCTGTGATTCCAATAAAAGAGTGTTACTATAATTTAGGTCAATCTTTTTAATAATTGATATACAAATATATATATATATATATATCACAGCTTTCCGCTTGAGATCTGCGAAAAAAAT